>NC_083717.1:85980433-86243014 GCF_028564815.1 Eubalaena glacialis
GAAAGACAAATGTCCTATGATATCACTTACGTTATCTGAAAATTCATAAAAATGAACATATTTCCATAGAGAAAGACAATCTCAGATTGAGATTAAGACAAACTTATGGTTAAGCCAATGAAAAGGTGTGAGGAATGGATAAATTAGGATACTGGGGTTAACACACATATACTAATACATATAAAATATATAATCCCCAAAGACCTATGGAATAGCAAGTGTGGTCTACTCAACACTCTGTAATAACCGACATGGAAAAGGACCCAAAGATCAATAGATGTATGTATATGTGTAAATGAACAAGGTTCTGTACACCTAGAACAAAAGACCTTTTTCAATCAAATTTGCTTGACAAAAACTACAACTTAAAGACACAAACAAGAATTAAGGAGGCTAAAACTTATGGGGGTTTGTCCTGGCACATTCCACTCTAATCTGCAACCTCAAAGCACAACTTGCAGCAAGGTTCTGTTTCCCTAGCAAGCAGAGTTGGCAACGTAGAAATGCTGCCACCCTAAGGCCGTTTCCTCAAACAACAGCTTTAAATCTACTGCTAATGGCCAATAATATTCACAAGGACTGCAGGGCTGTAAATGACTCATGCCCTCAAAAACTATCCTGGGGTAGGGAATGGCCATAAAAATCCAAACGGGGCAAATTTTTCAAGAAGCCAATTTGAAGTTGGGAGTTTAGCTCAATCTTAAGAAAACATGAAAAGGACATTGATAAACGCAAAACATCGGGAATTACTAGACGCAGGCAAATCCAATCTACACAAAGGTATCACCTCACACCAGTCACAGTGACCATCAGCAAAAAGTCAACAAACGATAGATGTTGAAGAAGTTGTGGAGAATAGCGTAACCTCTCGGTCTAAGTGGGATGTAAACTGGTAACAGCCAATAATAGGAACAGAATGGCAGCGCGTTTAAAGGTAAAAATTGAGTCACCATATGATCCGGAAGGCCCACTCTTGGGCCTGTCACCTGTAAAAGCCCGAATCAAAACGACACGGGATGGAGAATCGTGTACTGCAGCAGTATTTACAATAGCCAAAACATGGAAGCAAACAAAATGTCCATCAACAGATAAATGGACAAAGAAGAAGTGGTATACGTACCGAATGGAATACTAGACTCAGGAAAAAAATGAACAGTGCCGTTTGCAGGACTACAGATGAGCCTAGAAATAATCATATTAGGTTAAGTAAGTCAAAAGGGAATGACAAATATCCTATGATATCATTTATACCTGTTATCCTAAGATTGCTACCAATGAACATATTTCCACAGAAAAAGACACCCACAGACTTATAAAACAAACGACTGGTTAGCCAAAATGAAAGTTGGGAGGATGGATAAATTAGGACTATGGGGCTAACATACATATACTGATGTACGTTAAATGTATATAAACATAAAACATATAAACTATATGAATTATAGAATCACCAATACATATAAAATATATAAAGACAAAACACCTACCAAATACCAAGGGAGGTCTACTCAACATTCTGTAAAACATACATGGTAACAGGATCCGAAGATGAACAGACATATGTAGGAATTATTGAGCAGATTCTGGACAGCCAGACAATCACAACACTCTAATCAAATTTACTCCAATAAGAAATAGAAATTAAATTTAAAAAACAAACAAAAGTAAGGAGACATAAACTTTTGGGGGCTTGTCCCAGCACATTCCCCTCTAATTTACAACCTCGGAATACTACGTCCAGGAAGACTTTGTGGCCCAAAAAACAAGAGTTGAGAACGTAATAATGCTGCGCCTTGTGGCTGTTTCCCACAACAGGAGCTTTAAACCCAGTGCTAATGGTTGCTTAATAGTCACAAGGATTGCAGGGCTGAAAATGACACCTGCCCTCAAAAAATGCCCCGGTGGAGGGAATAGGCAAGAAAATTCAACACATGACACATTTTTCAAGAAGTCAATATGAAGAGGGAAGTTGTACTCACTCTTTAAAAAAAGGAAAAGAAAAAAATGGACATGAATAAAGCTCAGTATAAGGAATTATTAGCCACATGCAAACCCAACCTCCAAAAAGGTTTCAGCTCACACCAGTCAAATGACCATCAGCAGAAAGTCTACAGACTATACATGCTGAAGGGGATTTAGAGAACTGTGGACCATCTAGCTGCTGGTGGGATGTAACTGGTAAGAGCACTAACGAAAACTGAATGGAGCTGCTTTAAAAGGTAAAAATTGAGCTACCATATGATGCGGCAGGGCACCTTTTGGGCCTATAACCTAAGACCACCAGAATCGGAAAGACAGAGGCAGGCAAATGTGCACGGCAGCAATACTGAAATAGCCAAGATATGGAAGCAAAAAAAGGGTCCAAAAACAAATGAATGGACAAAGAAAAAGTGGTATACGGACAGAATGGAATAGTAACCTCGGTAAAAAAATGAACAATGCCATTTTGAGGAATACAGATGAGCCTACCAATAATCATATTAGGTTAAGTAAGTCAAAAGGGAATGACAAATATCCTATGATATCATTTATACATGTTATCCTAAGACTGCTACCAATGAACATATTTCCACCAAGAAAGACAACACACACTTATAAAACAAACTAATGGTTCACCAAAATGAAAGGTGGGAGGATGGATAAATTAGGATTATGGGGCTAACATACATATACTAATGTATGTTCAATGTATATAAACATATAATATATAAACTATATAATCACCAATACATATAAAATATATAATGAGAAAACACCTACCAAATACCAAGGGAGGTCTACTCAACATTCTGTGTGACATACATGGTAACAGGATCCGAAGATGAACAGACATATGTATGAATCATTGAGCAGATTCTGTACAGCCAGGCAATCACAACACTCTAATCAAAATTACTCCGATAAGAAATATAAAATAAATTTAAAAAAACAAACATTACTAAGGAGACATAAACTTCTGGGGGCTTGTCCCAGCACATTCCCCTCTAATTTACAACCTCGGAACACAACCTCCAGGAAGACTCTGTTACCCTAGTAACAAGAGGTGAGAACGTAATAATGCTGCCGCCTTGTGGCTGTTTCCCACAACAGCAGCTTTAAACCCAGTGCTAATGGTTGCTTAAGAGTCACAAGGACTGCAGGGCTGTAAATGACACCTGCCCACAAAAAATGCCCTGGGGTAGGGAATAGGCAAGGAAATTCAACACATGACAAATTTTTGAAGAAGGCAATATGAAGAGGGAAGTTGTACTCACTCTTTAAAAAAAAGGAAAAGAAAAAAAAAGGGCATGCCTAAAGCTCAGTATACGGAATTATTAGCCACATGCAAATCCAACCTCCAAAAAGATTTCAGCTCACACCGGTGAAATGTCCATCAGCTAAAAGTCTACAAACTATAAATGCTGAAGGGGTTTTAGAGAACTCTGTACCTTCTAGCTGCTGGTGGGATGTAATTGGTAACAGCGCTAACGAACACTGAATGGAGCTGCTTTAAAAGGTAAAAATTGAGCTACCACATGATGCGGCAGGGCACCTTTTGGGCCTATAACCGAAGACCACCAGAATCGGAAAGACAGAGGCAGGCAAATGTGCACTGCAGCAATATTGAAATAGCCAAGACATGGAAGCAAAAATAAGGTCCATAAACAGATGAATGGACAGAGAAGACGTGGTATATGGACAGAATGGAATATCAGTCACGAAAAACAATAAAAGAACGGCATAGGCAGCACCACAGATGAGCCTAGAGATAATCACGCAACGTGAAGTAAGTCAGAATGCGAAAGACAAATGTCCTATGATATCACTTACGTTATCTGAAAATTCATAAAAATGAACATATTTCCATAGAGAAAGACAATCTCAGATTGAGATTAAGACAAACTTATGGTTAAGCCAATGAAAAGGTGTGAGGAATGGATAAATTAGGATACTGGGGTTAACACACATATACTAATACATATAAAATATATAATCCCCAAAGACCTATGGAATAGCAAGTGTGGTCTACTCAACACTCTGTAATAACCGACATGGAAAAGGACCCAAAGATCAATAGATGTATGTATATGTGTAAATGAACAAGGTTCTGTACACCTAGAACAAAAGACCTTTTTCAATCAAATTTGCTTGATAAAAACTACAACTTAAAGACACAAACAAGAATTAAGGAGGCTAAAACTTATGGGGGTTTGTCCTGGCACATTCCACTCTAATCTGCAACCTCAAAGCACAACTTGCAGCAAGGTTCTGTTTCCCTAGCAAGCAGAGTTGGCAACGTAGAAATGCTGCCACCCTAAGGCCGTTTCCTCAAACAACAGCTTTAAATCTACTGCTAATGGCCAATAATATTCACAAGGACTGCAGGGCTGTAAATGACTCATGCCCTCAAAAACTATCCTGGGGTAGGGAATGGCCATAAAAATCCAAACGGGGCAAATTTTTCAAGAAGCCAATTTGAAGTTGGGAGTTTAGCTCAATCTTAAGAAAACATGAAAAGGACATTGATAAACGCAAAACATCGGGAATTACTAGACGCAGGCAAATCCAATCTACACAAAGGTATCACCTCACACCAGTCACAGTGACCATCAGCAAAAAGTCAACAAACGATAGATGTTGAAGAAGTTGTGGAGAATAGCGTAACCTCTCGGTCTAAGTGGGATGTAAACTGGTAACAGCCAATAATAGGAACAGAATGGCAGCGCGTTTAAAGGTAAAAATTGAGTCACCATATGATCCGGAAGGCCCACTCTTGGGCCTGTCACCTGTAAAAGCCCGAATCAAAACGACACGGGATGGAGAATCGTGTACTGCAGCAGTATTTACAATAGCCAAAACATGGAAGCAAACAAAATGTCCATCAACAGATAAATGGACAAAGAAGAAGTGGTATACGTACCGAATGGAATACTAGACTCAGGAAAAAAATGAACAGTGCCGTTTGCAGGACTACAGATGAGCCTAGAAATAATCATATTAGGTTAAGTAAGTCAAAAGGGAATGACAAATATCCTATGATATCATTTATACCTGTTATCCTAAGATTGCTACCAATGAACATATTTCCACAGAAAAAGACACCCACAGACTTATAAAACAAACGACTGGTTAGCCAAAAGGAAAGTTGGGAGGATGGATAAATTAGGACTATGGGGCTAACATACATATACTGATGTACGTTAAATGTATATAAACATAAAACATATAAACTATATGAATTATAGAATCACCAATACATATAAAATATATAAAGACAAAACACCTACCAAATACCAAGGGAGGTCTACTCAACATTCTGTAAAACATACATGGTAACAGGATCCGAAGATGAACAGACATATGTAGGAATTATTGAGCAGATTCTGGACAGCCAGACAATCACAACACTCTAATCAAATTTACTCCAATAAGAAATAGAAATTAAATTTAAAAAACAAACAAAAGTAAGGAGACATAAACTTTTGGGGGCTTGTCCCAGCACATTCCCCTCTAATTTACAACCTCGGAATACTACGTCCAGGAAGACTTTGTGGCCCAAAAAACAAGAGTTGAGAACGTAATAATGCTGCGCCTTGTGGCTGTTTCCCACAACAGGAGCTTTAAACCCAGTGCTAATGGTTGCTTAATAGTCACAAGGATTGCAGGGCTGAAAATGACACCTGCCCTCAAAAAATGCCCCGGTGGAGGGAATAGGCAAGAAAATTCAACACATGACACATTTTTCAAGAAGTCAATATGAAGAGGGAAGTTGTACTCACTCTTTAAAAAAAGGAAAAGAAAAAAATGGACATGAATAAAGCTCAGTATAAGGAATTATTAGCCACATGCAAACCCAACCTCCAAAAAGGTTTCAGCTCACACCAGTCAAATGACCATCAGCAGAAAGTCTACAGACTATACATGCTGAAGGGGATTTAGAGAACTGTGGACCATCTAGCTGCTGGTGGGATGTAACTGGTAAGAGCACTAACGAAAACTGAATGGAGCTGCTTTAAAAGGTAAAAATTGAGCTACCATATGATGCGGCAGGGCACCTTTTGGGCCTGTAACCTAAGACCACCAGAATCGGAAAGACAGAGGCAGGCAAATGTGCACGGCAGCAATACTGAAATAGCCAAGATATGGAAGCAAAAAAAGGGTCCAAAAACAAATGAATGGACAAAGAAAAAGTGGTATACGGACAGAATGGAATAGTAACCTCGGTAAAAAAATGAACAATGCCATTTTGAGGAATACAGATGAGCCTACCAATAATCATATTAGGTTAAGTAAGTCAAAAGGGAATGACAAATATCCTATGATATCATTTATACATGTTATCCTAAGACTGCTACCAATGAACATATTTCCACCAAGAAAGACAACACACACTTATAAAACAAACTAATGGTTCACCAAAATGAAAGGTGGGAGGATGGATAAATTAGGATTATGGGGCTAACATACATATACTAATGTATGTTCAATGTATATAAACATATAATATATAAACTATATAATCACCAATACATATAAAATATATAATGAGAAAACACCTACCAAATACCAAGGGAGGTCTACTCAACATTCTGTGTGACATACATGGTAACAGGATCCGAAGATGAACAGACATATGTATGAATCATTGAGCAGATTCTGTACAGCCAGGCAATCACAACACTCTAATCAAAATTACTCCGATAAGAAATATAAAATAAATTTAAAAAAACAAACATTACTAAGGAGACATAAACTTCTGGGGGCTTGTCCCAGCACATTCCCCTCTAATTTACAACCTCGGAACACAACCTCCAGGAAGACTCTGTTACCCTAGTAACAAGAGGTGAGAACGTAATAATGCTGCCGCCTTGTGGCTGTTTCCCACAACAGCAGCTTTAAACCCAGTGCTAATGGTTGCTTAAGAGTCACAAGGACTGCAGGGCTGTAAATGACACCTGCCCACAAAAAATGCCCTGGGGTAGGGAATAGGCAAGGAAATTCAACACATGACAAATTTTTGAAGAAGGCAATATGAAGAGGGAAGTTGTACTCACTCTTTAAAAAAAAGGAAAAGAAAAAAAAAGGGCATGCCTAAAGCTCAGTATACGGAATTATTAGCCACATGCAAATCCAACCTCCAAAAAGATTTCAGCTCACACCGGTGAAATGTCCATCAGCTAAAAGTCTACAAACTATAAATGCTGAAGGGGTTTTAGAGAACTCTGTACCTTCTAGCTGCTGGTGGGATGTAATTGGTAACAGCGCTAACGAACACTGAATGGAGCTGCTTTAAAAGGTAAAAATTGAGCTACCACATGATGCGGCAGGGCACCTTTTGGGCCTATAACCGAAGACCACCAGAATCGGAAAGACAGAGGCAGGCAAATGTGCACTGCAGCAATATTGAAATAGCCAAGACATGGAAGCAAAAATAAGGTCCATAAACAGATGAATGGACAGAGAAGACGTGGTATATGGACAGAATGGAATATCAGTCACGAAAAACAATAAAAGAACGGCATAGGCAGCACCACAGATGAGCCTAGAGATAATCACGCAACGTGAAGTAAGTCAGAATGCGAAAGACAAATGTCCTATGATATCACTTACGTTATCTGAAAATTCATAAAAATGAACATATTTCCATAGAGAAAGACAATCTCAGATTGAGATTAAGACAAACTTATGGTTAAGCCAATGAAAAGGTGTGAGGAATGGATAAATTAGGATACTGGGGTTAACACACATATACTAATACATATAAAATATATAATCCCCAAAGACCTATGGAATAGCAAGTGTGGTCTACTCAACACTCTGTAATAACCGACATGGAAAAGGACCCAAAGATCAATAGATGTATGTATATGTGTAAATGAACAAGGTTCTGTACACCTAGAACAAAAGACCTTTTTCAATCAAATTTGCTTGATAAAAACTACAACTTAAAGACACAAACAAGAATTAAGGAGGCTAAAACTTATGGGGGTTTGTCCTGGCACATTCCACTCTAATCTGCAACCTCAAAGCACAACTTGCAGCAAGGTTCTGTTTCCCTAGCAAGCAGAGTTGGCAACGTAGAAATGCTGCCACCCTAAGGCCGTTTCCTCAAACAACAGCTTTAAATCTACTGCTAATGGCCAATAATATTCACAAGGACTGCAGGGCTGTAAATGACTCATGCCCTCAAAAACTATCCTGGGGTAGGGAATGGCCATAAAAATCCAAACGGGGCAAATTTTTCAAGAAGCCAATTTGAAGTTGGGAGTTTAGCTCAATCTTAAGAAAACATGAAAAGGACATTGATAAACGCAAAACATCGGGAATTACTAGACGCAGGCAAATCCAATCTACACAAAGGTATCACCTCACACCAGTCACAATGACCATCAGCAAAAAGTCAACAAACGATAGATGTTGAAGAAGTTGTGGAGAATAGCGTAACCTCTCGGTCTAAGTGGGATGTAAACTGGTAACAGCCAATAATAGGAACAGAATGGCAGCGCGTTTAAAGGTAAAAATTGAGTCACCATATGATCCGGAAGGCCCACTCTTGGGCCTGTCACCTGTAAAAGCCCGAATCAAAACGACACGGGATGGAGAATCGTGTACTGCAGCAGTATTTACAATAGCCAAAACATGGAAGCAAACAAAATGTCCATCAACAGATAAATGGACAAAGAAGAAGTGGTATACGTACCGAATGGAATACTAGACTCAGGAAAAAAATGAACAGTGCCGTTTGCAGGACTACAGATGAGCCTAGAAATAATCATATTAGGTTAAGTAAGTCAAAAGGGAATGACAAATATCCTATGATATCATTTATACCTGTTATCCTAAGATTGCTACCAATGAACATATTTCCACAGAAAAAGACACCCACAGACTTATAAAACAAACGACTGGTTAGCCAAAATGAAAGTTGGGAGGATGGATAAATTAGGACTATGGGGCTAACATACATATACTGATGTACGTTAAATGTATATAAACATAAAACATATAAACTATATGAATTATAGAATCACCAATACATATAAAATATATAAAGACAAAACACCTACCAAATACCAAGGGAGGTCTACTCAACATTCTGTAAAACATACATGGTAACAGGATCCGAAGATGAACAGACATATGTAGGAATTATTGAGCAGATTCTGGACAGCCAGACAATCACAACACTCTAATCAAATTTACTCCAATAAGAAATAGAAATTAAATTTAAAAAACAAACAAAAGTAAGGAGACATAAACTTTTGGGGGCTTGTCCCAGCACATTCCCCTCTAATTTACAACCTCGGAATACTACGTCCAGGAAGACTTTGTGGCCCAAAAAACAAGAGTTGAGAACGTAATAATGCTGCGCCTTGTGGCTGTTTCCCACAACAGGAGCTTTAAACCCAGTGCTAATGGTTGCTTAATAGTCACAAGGATTGCAGGGCTGAAAATGACACCTGCCCTCAAAAAATGCCCCGGTGGAGGGAATAGGCAAGAAAATTCAACACATGACACATTTTTCAAGAAGTCAATATGAAGAGGGAAGTTGTACTCACTCTTTAAAAAAAGGAAAAGAAAAAAATGGACATGAATAAAGCTCAGTATAAGGAATTATTAGCCACATGCAAACCCAACCTCCAAAAAGGTTTCAGCTCACACCAGTCAAATGACCATCAGCAGAAAGTCTACAGACTATACATGCTGAAGGGGATTTAGAGAACTGTGGACCATCTAGCTGCTGGTGGGATGTAACTGGTAAGAGCACTAACGAAAACTGAATGGAGCTGCTTTAAAAGGTAAAAATTGAGCTACCATATGATGCGGCAGGGCACCTTTTGGGCCTGTAACCTAAGACCACCAGAATCGGAAAGACAGAGGCAGGCAAATGTGCACGGCAGCAATACTGAAATAGCCAAGATATGGAAGCAAAAAAAGGGTCCAAAAACAAATGAATGGACAAAGAAAAAGTGGTATACGGACAGAATGGAATAGTAACCTCGGTAAAAAAATGAACAATGCCATTTTGAGGAATACAGATGAGCCTACCAATAATCATATTAGGTTAAGTAAGTCAAAAGGGAATGACAAATATCCTATGATATCATTTATACATGTTATCCTAAGACTGCTACCAATGAACATATTTCCACCAAGAAAGACAACACACACTTATAAAACAAACTAATGGTTCACCAAAATGAAAGGTGGGAGGATGGATAAATTAGGATTATGGGGCTAACATACATATACTAATGTATGTTCAATGTATATAAACATATAATATATAAACTATATAATCACCAATACATATAAAATATATAATGAGAAAACACCTACCAAATACCAAGGGAGGTCTACTCAACATTCTGTGTGACATACATGGTAACAGGATCCGAAGATGAACAGACATATGTATGAATCATTGAGCAGATTCTGTACAGCCAGGCAATCACAACACTCTAATCAAAATTACTCCGATAAGAAATATAAAATAAATTTAAAAAAACAAACATTACTAAGGAGACATAAACTTCTGGGGGCTTGTCCCAGCACATTCCCCTCTAATTTACAACCTCGGAACACAACCTCCAGGAAGACTCTGTTACCCTAGTAACAAGAGGTGAGAACGTAATAATGCTGCCGCCTTGTGGCTGTTTCCCACAACAGCAGCTTTAAACCCAGTGCTAATGGTTGCTTAAGAGTCACAAGGACTGCAGGGCTGTAAATGACACCTGCCCACAAAAAATGCCCTGGGGTAGGGAATAGGCAAGGAAATTCAACACATGACAAATTTTTGAAGAAGGCAATATGAAGAGGGAAGTTGTACTCACTCTTTAAAAAAAAGGAAAAGAAAAAAAAAGGGCATGCCTAAAGCTCAGTATACGGAATTATTAGCCACATGCAAATCCAACCTCCAAAAAGATTTCAGCTCACACCGGTGAAATGTCCATCAGCTAAAAGTCTACAAACTATAAATGCTGAAGGGGTTTTAGAGAACTCTGTACCTTCTAGCTGCTGGTGGGATGTAATTGGTAACAGCGCTAACGAACACTGAATGGAGCTGCTTTAAAAGGTAAAAATTGAGCTACCACATGATGCGGCAGGGCACCTTTTGGGCCTATAACCGAAGACCACCAGAATCGGAAAGACAGAGGCAGGCAAATGTGCACTGCAGCAATATTGAAATAGCCAAGACATGGAAGCAAAAATAAGGTCCATAAACAGATGAATGGACAGAGAAGACGTGGTATATGGACAGAATGGAATATCAGTCACGAAAAACAATAAAAGAACGGCATAGGCAGCACCACAGATGAGCCTAGAGATAATCACGCAACGTGAAGTAAGTCAGAATGCGAAAGACAAATGTCCTATGATATCACTTACGTTATCTGGAAATTCATAAAAATGAACATATTTCCATAGAGAAAGACAATCTCAGATTGAGATTAAGACAAACTTATGGTTAAGCCAATGAAAAGGTGTGAGGAATGGATAAATTAGGATACTGGGGTTAACACACATATACTAATACATATAAAATATATAATCCCCAAAGACCTATGGAATAGCAAGTGTGGTCTACTCAACACTCTGTAATAACCGACATGGAAAAGGACCCAAAGATCAATAGATGTATGTATATGTGTAAATGAACAAGGTTCTGTACACCTAGAACAAAAGACCTTTTTCAATCAAATTTGCTTGATAAAAACTACAACTTAAAGACACAAACAAGAATTAAGGAGGCTAAAACTTATGGGGGTTTGTCCTGGCACATTCCACTCTAATCTGCAACCTCAAAGCACAACTTGCAGCAAGGTTCTGTTTCCCTAGCAAGCAGAGTTGGCAACGTAGAAATGCTGCCACCCTAAGGCCGTTTCCTCAAACAACAGCTTTAAATCTACTGCTAATGGCCAATAATATTCACAAGGACTGCAGGGCTGTAAATGACTCATGCCCTCAAAAACTATCCTGGGGTAGGGAATGGCCATAAAAATCCAAACGGGGCAAATTTTTCAAGAAGCCAATTTGAAGTTGGGAGTTTAGCTCAATCTTAAGAAAACATGAAAAGGACATTGATAAACGCAAAACATCGGGAATTACTAGACGCAGGCAAATCCAATCTACACAAAGGTATCACCTCACACCAGTCACAGTGACCATCAGCAAAAAGTCAACAAACGATAGATGTTGAAGAAGTTGTGGAGAATAGCGTAACCTCTCGGTCTAAGTGGGATGTAAACTGGTAACAGCCAATAATAGGAACAGAATGGCAGCGCGTTTAAAGGTAAAAATTGAGTCACCATATGATCCGGAAGGCCCACTCTTGGGCCTGTCACCTGTAAAAGCCCGAATCAAAACGACACGGGATGGAGAATCGTGTACTGCAGCAGTATTTACAATAGCCAAAACATGGAAGCAAACAAAATGTCCATCAACAGATAAATGGACAAAGAAGAAGTGGTATACGTACCGAATGGAATACTAGACTCAGGAAAAAAATGAACAGTGCCGTTTGCAGGACTACAGATGAGCCTAGAAATAATCATATTAGGTTAAGTAAGTCAAAAGGGAATGACAAATATCCTATGATATCATTTATACCTGTTATCCTAAGATTGCTACCAATGAACATATTTCCACAGAAAAAGACACCCACAGACTTATAAAACAAACGACTGGTTAGCCAAAAGGAAAGTTGGGAGGATGGATAAATTAGGACTATGGGGCTAACATACATATACTGATGTACGTTAAATGTATATAAACATAAAACATATAAACTATATGAATTATAGAATCACCAATACATATAAAATATATAAAGACAAAACACCTACCAAATACCAAGGGAGGTCTACTCAACATTCTGTAAAACATACATGGTAACAGGATCCGAAGATGAACAGACATATGTAGGAATTATTGAGCAGATTCTGGACAGCCAGACAATCACAACACTCTAATCAAATTTACTCCAATAAGAAATAGAAATTAAATTTAAAAAACAAACAAAAGTAAGGAGACATAAACTTTTGGGGGCTTGTCCCAGCACATTCCCCTCTAATTTACAACCTCGGAATACTACGTCCAGGAAGACTTTGTGGCCCAAAAAACAAGAGTTGAGAACGTAATAATGCTGCGCCTTGTGGCTGTTTCCCACAACAGGAGCTTTAAACCCAGTGCTAATGGTTGCTTAATAGTCACAAGGATTGCAGGGCTGAAAATGACACCTGCCCTCAAAAAATGCCCCGGTGGAGGGAATAGGCAAGAAAATTCAACACATGACACATTTTTCAAGAAGTCAATATGAAGAGGGAAGTTGTACTCACTCTTTAAAAAAAGGAAAAGAAAAAAATGGACATGAATAAAGCTCAGTATAAGGAATTATTAGCCACATGCAAACCCAACCTCCAAAAAGGTTTCAGCTCACACCAGTCAAATGACCATCAGCAGAAAGTCTACAGACTATACATGCTGAAGGGGATTTAGAGAACTGTGGACCATCTAGCTGCTGGTGGGATGTAACTGGTAAGAGCACTAACGAAAACTGAATGGAGCTGCTTTAAAAGGTAAAAATTGAGCTACCATATGATGCGGCAGGGCACCTTTTGGGCCTGTAACCTAAGACCACCAGAATCGGAAAGACAGAGGCAGGCAAATGTGCACGGCAGCAATACTGAAATAGCCAAGATATGGAAGCAAAAAAAGGGTCCAAAAACAAATGAATGGACAAAGAAAAAGTGGTATACGGACAGAATGGAATAGTAACCTCGGTAAAAAAATGAACAATGCCATTTTGAGGAATACAGATGAGCCTACCAATAATCATATTAGGTTAAGTAAGTCAAAAGGGAATGACAAATATCCTATGATATCATTTATACATGTTATCCTAAGACTGCTACCAATGAACATATTTCCACCAAGAAAGACAACACACACTTATAAAACAAACTAATGGTTCACCAAAATGAAAGGTGGGAGGATGGATAAATTAGGATTATGGGGCTAACATACATATACTAATGTATGTTCAATGTATATAAACATATAATATATAAACTATATAATCACCAATACATATAAAATATATAATGAGAAAACACCTACCAAATACCAAGGGAGGTCTACTCAACATTCTGTGTGACATACATGGTAACAGGATCCGAAGATGAACAGACATATGTATGAATCATTGAGCAGATTCTGTACAGCCAGGCAATCACAACACTCTAATCAAAATTACTCCGATAAGAAATATAAAATAAATTTAAAAAAACAAACATTACTAAGGAGACATAAACTTCTGGGGGCTTGTCCCAGCACATTCCCCTCTAATTTACAACCTCGGAACACAACCTCCAGGAAGACTCTGTTACCCTAGTAACAAGAGGTGAGAACGTAATAATGCTGCCGCCTTGTGGCTGTTTCCCACAACAGCAGCTTTAAACCCAGTGCTAATGGTTGCTTAAGAGTCACAAGGACTGCAGGGCTGTAAATGACACCTGCCCACAAAAAATGCCCTGGGGTAGGGAATAGGCAAGGAAATTCAACACATGACAAATTTTTGAAGAAGGCAATATGAAGAGGGAAGTTGTACTCACTCTTTAAAAAAAAGGAAAAGAAAAAAAAAGGGCATGCCTAAAGCTCAGTATACGGAATTATTAGCCACATGCAAATCCAACCTCCAAAAAGGTTTCAGCTCACACCGGTGAAATGTCCATCAGCTAAAAGTCTACAGACTATAAATGCTGAAGGGGTTTTAGAGAACTCTGTACCTTCTAGCTGCTGGTGGGATGTAATTGGTAACAGCGCTAACGAACACTGAATGGAGCTGCTTTAAAAGGTAAAAATTGAGCTACCACATGATGCGGCAGGGCACCTTTTGGGCCTATAACCGAAGACCACCAGAATCGGAAAGACAGAGGCAGGCAAATGTGCACTGCAGCAATATTGAAATAGCCAAGACATGGAAGCAAAAATAAGGTCCATAAACAGATGAATGGACAGAGAAGACGTGGTATATGGACAGAATGGAATATCAGTCACGAAAAACAATAAAAGAACGGCATAGGCAGCACCACAGATGAGCCTAGAGATAATCACGCAACGTGAAGTAAGTCAGAATGCGAAAGACAAATGTCCTATGATATCACTTACGTTATCTGAAAATTCATAAAAATGAACATATTTCCATAGAGAAAGACAATCTCAGATTGAGATTAAGACAAACTTATGGTTAAGCCAATGAAAAGGTGTGAGGAATGGATAAATTAGGATACTGGGGTTAACACACATATACTAATACATATAAAATATATAATCCCCAAAGACCTATGGAATAGCAAGTGTGGTCTACTCAACACTCTGTAATAACCGACATGGAAAAGGACCCAAAGATCAATAGATGTATGTATATGTGTAAATGAACAAGGTTCTGTACACCTAGAACAAAAGACCTTTTTCAATCAAATTTGCTTGATAAAAACTACAACTTAAAGACACAAACAAGAATTAAGGAGGCTAAAACTTATGGGGGTTTGTCCTGGCACATTCCACTCTAATCTGCAACCTCAAAGCACAACTTGCAGCAAGGTTCTGTTTCCCTAGCAAGCAGAGTTGGCAACGTAGAAATGCTGCCACCCTAAGGCCGTTTCCTCAAACAACAGCTTTAAATCTACTGCTAATGGCCAATAATATTCACAAGGACTGCAGGGCTGTAAATGACTCATGCCCTCAAAAACTATCCTGGGGTAGGGAATGGCCATAAAAATCCAAACGGGGCAAATTTTTCAAGAAGCCAATTTGAAGTTGGGAGTTTAGCTCAATCTTAAGAAAACATGAAAAGGACATTGATAAACGCAAAACATCGGGAATTACTAGACGCAGGCAAATCCAATCTACACAAAGGTATCACCTCACACCAGTCACAGTGACCATCAGCAAAAAGTCAACAAACGATAGATGTTGAAGAAGTTGTGGAGAATAGCGTAACCTCTCGGTCTAAGTGGGATGTAAACTGGTAACAGCCAATAATAGGAACAGAATGGCAGCGCGTTTAAAGGTAAAAATTGAGTCACCATATGATCCGGAAGGCCCACTCTTGGGCCTGTCACCTGTAAAAGCCCGAATCAAAACGACACGGGATGGAGAATCGTGTACTGCAGCAGTATTTACAATAGCCAAAACATGGAAGCAAACAAAATGTCCATCAACAGATAAATGGACAAAGAAGAAGTGGTATACGTACCGAATGGAATACTAGACTCAGGAAAAAAATGAACAGTGCCGTTTGCAGGACTACAGATGAGCCTAGAAATAATCATATTAGGTTAAGTAAGTCAAAAGGGAATGACAAATATCCTATGATATCATTTATACCTGTTATCCTAAGATTGCTACCAATGAACATATTTCCACAGAAAAAGACACCCACAGACTTATAAAACAAACGACTGGTTAGCCAAAATGAAAGTTGGGAGGATGGATAAATTAGGACTATGGGGCTAACATACATATACTGATGTACGTTAAATGTATATAAACATAAAACATATAAACTATATGAATTATAGAATCACCAATACATATAAAATATATAAAGACAAAACACCTACCAAATACCAAGGGAGGTCTACTCAACATTCTGTAAAACATACATGGTAACAGGATCCGAAGATGAACAGACATATGTAGGAATTATTGAGCAGATTCTGGACAGCCAGACAATCACAACACTCTAATCAAATTTACTCCAATAAGAAATAGAAATTAAATTTAAAAAACAAACAAAAGTAAGGAGACATAAACTTTTGGGGGCTTGTCCCAGCACATTCCCCTCTAATTTACAACCTCGGAATACTACGTCCAGGAAGACTTTGTGGCCCAAAAAACAAGAGTTGAGAACGTAATAATGCTGCGCCTTGTGGCTGTTTCCCACAACAGGAGCTTTAAACCCAGTGCTAATGGTTGCTTAATAGTCACAAGGATTGCAGGGCTGAAAATGACACCTGCCCTCAAAAAATGCCCCGGTGGAGGGAATAGGCAAGAAAATTCAACACATGACACATTTTTCAAGAAGTCAATATGAAGAGGGAAGTTGTACTCACTCTTTAAAAAAAGGAAAAGAAAAAAATGGACATGAATAAAGCTCAGTATAAGGAATTATTAGCCACATGCAAACCCAACCTCCAAAAAGGTTTCAGCTCACACCAGTCAAATGACCATCAGCAGAAAGTCTACAGACTATACATGCTGAAGGGGATTTAGAGAACTGTGGACCATCTAGCTGCTGGTGGGATGTAACTGGTAAGAGCACTAACGAAAACTGAATGGAGCTGCTTTAAAAGGTAAAAATTGAGCTACCATATGATGCGGCAGGGCACCTTTTGGGCCTGTAACCTAAGACCACCAGAATCGGAAAGACAGAGGCAGGCAAATGTGCACGGCAGCAATACTGAAATAGCCAAGATATGGAAGCAAAAAAAGGGTCCAAAAACAAATGAATGGACAAAGAAAAAGTGGTATACGGACAGAATGGAATAGTAACCTCGGTAAAAAAATGAACAATGCCATTTTGAGGAATACAGATGAGCCTACCAATAATCATATTAGGTTAAGTAAGTCAAAAGGGAATGACAAATATCCTATGATATCATTTATACATGTTATCCTAAGACTGCTACCAATGAACATATTTCCACCAAGAAAGACAACACACACTTATAAAACAAACTAATGGTTCACCAAAATGAAAGGTGGGAGGATGGATAAATTAGGATTATGGGGCTAACATACATATACTAATGTATGTTCAATGTATATAAACATATAATATATAAACTATATAATCACCAATACATATAAAATATATAATGAGAAAACACCTACCAAATACCAAGGGAGGTCTACTCAACATTCTGTGTGACATACATGGTAACAGGATCCGAAGATGAACAGACATATGTATGAATCATTGAGCAGATTCTGTACAGCCAGGCAATCACAACACTCTAATCAAAATTACTCCGATAAGAAATATAAAATAAATTTAAAAAAACAAACATTACTAAGGAGACATAAACTTCTGGGGGCTTGTCCCAGCACATTCCCCTCTAATTTACAACTTCGGAACACAACCTCCAGGAAGACTCTGTTACCCTAGTAACAAGAGGTGAGAACGTAATAATGCTGCCGCCTTGTGGCTGTTTCCCACAACAGCAGCTTTAAACCCAGTGCTAATGGTTGCTTAAGAGTCACAAGGACTGCAGGGCTGTAAATGACACCTGCCCACAAAAAATGCCCTGGGGTAGGGAATAGGCAAGGAAATTCAACACATGACAAATTTTTGAAGAAGGCAATATGAAGAGGGAAGTTGTACTCACTCTTTAAAAAAAAGGAAAAGAAAAAAAAAGGGCATGCCTAAAGCTCAGTATACGGAATTATTAGCCACATGCAAATCCAACCTCCAAAAAGATTTCAGCTCACACCGGTGAAATGTCCATCAGCTAAAAGTCTACAAACTATAAATGCTGAAGGGGTTTTAGAGAACTCTGTACCTTCTAGCTGCTGGTGGGATGTAATTGGTAACAGCGCTAACGAACACTGAATGGAGCTGCTTTAAAAGGTAAAAATTGAGCTACCACATGATGCGGCAGGGCACCTTTTGGGCCTATAACCGAAGACCACCAGAATCGGAAAGACAGAGGCAGGCAAATGTGCACTGCAGCAATATTGAAATAGCCAAGACATGGAAGCAAAAATAAGGTCCATAAACAGATGAATGGACAGAGAAGACGTGGTATATGGACAGAATGGAATATCAGTCACGAAAAACAATAAAAGAACGGCATAGGCAGCACCACAGATGAGCCTAGAGATAATCACGCAACGTGAAGTAAGTCAGAATGCGAAAGACAAATGTCCTATGATATCACTTACGTTATCTGGAAATTCATAAAAATGAACATATTTCCATAGAGAAAGACAATCTCAGATTGAGATTAAGACAAACTTATGGTTAAGCCAATGAAAAGGTGTGAGGAATGGATAAATTAGGATACTGGGGTTAACACACATATACTAATACATATAAAATATATAATCCCCAAAGACCTATGGAATAGCAAGTGTGGTCTACTCAACACTCTGTAATAACCGACATGGAAAAGGACCCAAAGATCAATAGATGTATGTATATGTGTAAATGAACAAGGTTCTGTACACCTAGAACAAAAGACCTTTTTCAATCAAATTTGCTTGATAAAAACTACAACTTAAAGACACAAACAAGAATTAAGGAGGCTAAAACTTATGGGGGTTTGTCCTGGCACATTCCACTCTAATCTGCAACCTCAAAGCACAACTTGCAGCAAGGTTCTGTTTCCCTAGCAAGCAGAGTTGGCAACGTAGAAATGCTGCCACCCTAAGGCCGTTTCCTCAAACAACAGCTTTAAATCTACTGCTAATGGCCAATAATATTCACAAGGACTGCAGGGCTGTAAATGACTCATGCCCTCAAAAACTATCCTGGGGTAGGGAATGGCCATAAAAATCCAAACGGGGCAAATTTTTCAAGAAGCCAATTTGAAGTTGGGAGTTTAGCTCAATCTTAAGAAAACATGAAAAGGACATTGATAAACGCAAAACATCGGGAATTACTAGACGCAGGCAAATCCAATCTACACAAAGGTATCACCTCACACCAGTCACAGTGACCATCAGCAAAAAGTCAACAAACGATAGATGTTGAAGAAGTTGTGGAGAATAGCGTAACCTCTCGGTCTAAGTGGGATGTAAACTGGTAACAGCCAATAATAGGAACAGAATGGCAGCGCGTTTAAAGGTAAAAATTGAGTCACCATATGATCCGGAAGGCCCACTCTTGGGCCTGTCACCTGTAAAAGCCCGAATCAAAACGACACGGGATGGAGAATCGTGTACTGCAGCAGTATTTACAATAGCCAAAACATGGAAGCAAACAAAATGTCCATCAACAGATAAATGGACAAAGAAGAAGTGGTATACGTACCGAATGGAATACTAGACTCAGGAAAAAAATGAACAGTGCCGTTTGCAGGACTACAGATGAGCCTAGAAATAATCATATTAGGTTAAGTAAGTCAAAAGGGAATGACAAATATCCTATGATATCATTTATACCTGTTATCCTAAGATTGCTACCAATGAACATATTTCCACAGAAAAAGACACCCACAGACTTATAAAACAAACGACTGGTTAGCCAAAAGGAAAGTTGGGAGGATGGATAAATTAGGACTATGGGGCTAACATACATATACTGATGTACGTTAAATGTATATAAACATAAAACATATAAACTATATGAATTATAGAATCACCAATACATATAAAATATATAAAGACAAAACACCTACCAAATACCAAGGGAGGTCTACTCAACATTCTGTAAAACATACATGGTAACAGGATCCGAAGATGAACAGACATATGTAGGAATTATTGAGCAGATTCTGGACAGCCAGACAATCACAACACTCTAATCAAATTTACTCCAATAAGAAATAGAAATTAAATTTAAAAAACAAACAAAAGTAAGGAGACATAAACTTTTGGGGGCTTGTCCCAGCACATTCCCCTCTAATTTACAACCTCGGAATACTACGTCCAGGAAGACTTTGTGGCCCAAAAAACAAGAGTTGAGAACGTAATAATGCTGCGCCTTGTGGCTGTTTCCCACAACAGGAGCTTTAAACCCAGTGCTAATGGTTGCTTAATAGTCACAAGGATTGCAGGGCTGAAAATGACACCTGCCCTCAAAAAATGCCCCGGTGGAGGGAATAGGCAAGAAAATTCAACACATGACACATTTTTCAAGAAGTCAATATGAAGAGGGAAGTTGTACTCACTCTTTAAAAAAAGGAAAAGAAAAAAATGGACATGAATAAAGCTCAGTATAAGGAATTATTAGCCACATGCAAACCCAACCTCCAAAAAGGTTTCAGCTCACACCAGTCAAATGACCATCAGCAGAAAGTCTACAGACTATACATGCTGAAGGGGATTTAGAGAACTGTGGACCATCTAGCTGCTGGTGGGATGTAACTGGTAAGAGCACTAACGAAAACTGAATGGAGCTGCTTTAAAAGGTAAAAATTGAGCTACCATATGATGCGGCAGGGCACCTTTTGGGCCTGTAACCTAAGACCACCAGAATCGGAAAGACAGAGGCAGGCAAATGTGCACGGCAGCAATACTGAAATAGCCAAGATATGGAAGCAAAAAAAGGGTCCAAAAACAAATGAATGGACAAAGAAAAAGTGGTATACGGACAGAATGGAATAGTAACCTCGGTAAAAAAATGAACAATGCCATTTTGAGGAATACAGATGAGCCTACCAATAATCATATTAGGTTAAGTAAGTCAAAAGGGAATGACAAATATCCTATGATATCATTTATACATGTTATCCTAAGACTGCTACCAATGAACATATTTCCACCAAGAAAGACAACACACACTTATAAAACAAACTAATGGTTCACCAAAATGAAAGGTGGGAGGATGGATAAATTAGGATTATGGGGCTAACATACATATACTAATGTATGTTCAATGTATATAAACATATAATATATAAACTATATAATCACCAATACATATAAAATATATAATGAGAAAACACCTACCAAATACCAAGGGAGGTCTACTCAACATTCTGTGTGACATACATGGTAACAGGATCCGAAGATGAACAGACATATGTATGAATCATTGAGCAGATTCTGTACAGCCAGGCAATCACAACACTCTAATCAAAATTACTCCGATAAGAAATATAAAATAAATTTAAAAAAACAAACATTACTAAGGAGACATAAACTTCTGGGGGCTTGTCCCAGCACATTCCCCTCTAATTTACAACCTCGGAACACAACCTCCAGGAAGACTCTGTTACCCTAGTAACAAGAGGTGAGAACGTAATAATGCTGCCGCCTTGTGGCTGTTTCCCACAACAGCAGCTTTAAACCCAGTGCTAATGGTTGCTTAAGAGTCACAAGGACTGCAGGGCTGTAAATGACACCTGCCCACAAAAAATGCCCTGGGGTAGGGAATAGGCAAGGAAATTCAACACATGACAAATTTTTGAAGAAGGCAATATGAAGAGGGAAGTTGTACTCACTCTTTAAAAAAAAGGAAAAGAAAAAAAAAGGGCATGCCTAAAGCTCAGTATACGGAATTATTAGCCACATGCAAATCCAACCTCCAAAAAGGTTTCAGCTCACACCGGTGAAATGTCCATCAGCTAAAAGTCTACAGACTATAAATGCTGAAGGGGTTTTAGAGAACTCTGTACCTTCTAGCTGCTGGTGGGATGTAATTGGTAACAGCGCTAACGAACACTGAATGGAGCTGCTTTAAAAGGTAAAAATTGAGCTACCACATGATGCGGCAGGGCACCTTTTGGGCCTATAACCGAAGACCACCAGAATCGGAAAGACAGAGGCAGGCAAATGTGCACTGCAGCAATATTGAAATAGCCAAGACATGGAAGCAAAAATAAGGTCCATAAACAGATGAATGGACAGAGAAGACGTGGTATATGGACAGAATGGAATATCAGTCACGAAAAACAATAAAAGAACGGCATAGGCAGCACCACAGATGAGCCTAGAGATAATCACGCAACGTGAAGTAAGTCAGAATGCGAAAGACAAATGTCCTATGATATCACTTACGTTATCTGAAAATTCATAAAAATGAACATATTTCCATAGAGAAAGACAATCTCAGATTGAGATTAAGACAAACTTATGGTTAAGCCAATGAAAAGGTGTGAGGAATGGATAAATTAGGATACTGGGGTTAACACACATATACTAATACATATAAAATATATAATCCCCAAAGACCTATGGAATAGCAAGTGTGGTCTACTCAACACTCTGTAATAACCGACATGGAAAAGGACCCAAAGATCAATAGATGTATGTATATGTGTAAATGAACAAGGTTCTGTACACCTAGAACAAAAGACCTTTTTCAATCAAATTTGCTTGACAAAAACTACAACTTAAAGACACAAACAAGAATTAAGGAGGCTAAAACTTATGGGGGTTTGTCCTGGCACATTCCACTCTAATCTGCAACCTCAAAGCACAACTTGCAGCAAGGTTCTGTTTCCCTAGCAAGCAGAGTTGGCAACGTAGAAATGCTGCCACCCTAAGGCCGTTTCCTCAAACAACAGCTTTAAATCTACTGCTAATGGCCAATAATATTCACAAGGACTGCAGGGCTGTAAATGACTCATGCCCTCAAAAACTATCCTGGGGTAGGGAATGGCCATAAAAATCCAAACGGGGCAAATTTTTCAAGAAGCCAATTTGAAGTTGGGAGTTTAGCTCAATCTTAAGAAAACATGAAAAGGACATTGATAAACGCAAAACATCGGGAATTACTAGACGCAGGCAAATCCAATCTACACAAAGGTATCACCTCACACCAGTCACAGTGACCATCAGCAAAAAGTCAACAAACGATAGATGTTGAAGAAGTTGTGGAGAATAGCGTAACCTCTCGGTCTAAGTGGGATGTAAACTGGTAACAGCCAATAATAGGAACAGAATGGCAGCGCGTTTAAAGGTAAAAATTGAGTCACCATATGATCCGGAAGGCCCACTCTTGGGCCTGTCACCTGTAAAAGCCCGAATCAAAACGACACGGGATGGAGAATCGTGTACTGCAGCAGTATTTACAATAGCCAAAACATGGAAGCAAACAAAATGTCCATCAACAGATAAATGGACAAAGAAGAAGTGGTATACGTACCGAATGGAATACTAGACTCAGGAAAAAAATGAACAGTGCCGTTTGCAGGACTACAGATGAGCCTAGAAATAATCATATTAGGTTAAGTAAGTCAAAAGGGAATGACAAATATCCTATGATATCATTTATACCTGTTATCCTAAGATTGCTACCAATGAACATATTTCCACAGAAAAAGACACCCACAGACTTATAAAACAAACGACTGGTTAGCCAAAAGGAAAGTTGGGAGGATGGATAAATTAGGACTATGGGGCTAACATACATATACTGATGTACGTTAAATGTATATAAACATAAAACATATAAACTATATGAATTATAGAATCACCAATACATATAAAATATATAAAGACAAAACACCTACCAAATACCAAGGGAGGTCTACTCAACATTCTGTAAAACATACATGGTAACAGGATCCGAAGATGAACAGACATATGTAGGAATTATTGAGCAGATTCTGGACAGCCAGACAATCACAACACTCTAATCAAATTTACTCCAATAAGAAATAGAAATTAAATTTAAAAAACAAACAAAAGTAAGGAGACATAAACTTTTGGGGGCTTGTCCCAGCACATTCCCCTCTAATTTACAACCTCGGAATACTACGTCCAGGAAGACTTTGTGGCCCAAAAAACAAGAGTTGAGAACGTAATAATGCTGCGCCTTGTGGCTGTTTCCCACAACAGGAGCTTTAAACCCAGTGCTAATGGTTGCTTAATAGTCACAAGGATTGCAGGGCTGAAAATGACACCTGCCCTCAAAAAATGCCCCGGTGGAGGGAATAGGCAAGAAAATTCAACACATGACACATTTTTCAAGAAGTCAATATGAAGAGGGAAGTTGTACTCACTCTTTAAAAAAAGGAAAAGAAAAAAATGGACATGAATAAAGCTCAGTATAAGGAATTATTAGCCACATGCAAACCCAACCTCCAAAAAGGTTTCAGCTCACACCAGTCAAATGACCATCAGCAGAAAGTCTACAGACTATACATGCTGAAGGGGATTTAGAGAACTGTGGACCATCTAGCTGCTGGTGGGATGTAACTGGTAAGAGCACTAACGAAAACTGAATGGAGCTGCTTTAAAAGGTAAAAATTGAGCTACCATATGATGCGGCAGGGCACCTTTTGGGCCTGTAACCTAAGACCACCAGAATCGGAAAGACAGAGGCAGGCAAATGTGCACGGCAGCAATATTGAAATAGCCAAGATATGGAAGCAAAAAAAGGGTCCAAAAACAAATGAATGGACAAAGAAAAAGTGGTATACGGACAGAATGGAATAGTAACCTCGGTAAAAAAATGAACAATGCCATTTTGAGGAATACAGATGAGCCTACCAATAATCATATTAGGTTAAGTAAGTCAAAAGGGAATGACAAATATCCTATGATATCATTTATACATGTTATCCTAAGACTGCTACCAATGAACATATTTCCACCAAGAAAGACAACACACACTTATAAAACAAACTAATGGTTCACCAAAATGAAAGGTGGGAGGATGGATAAATTAGGATTATGGGGCTAACATACATATACTAATGTATGTTCAATGTATATAAACATATAATATATAAACTATATAATCACCAATACATATAAAATATATAATGAGAAAACACCTACCAAATACCAAGGGAGGTCTACTCAACATTCTGTGTGACATACATGGTAACAGGATCCGAAGATGAACAGACATATGTATGAATCATTGAGCAGATTCTGTACAGCCAGGCAATCACAACACTCTAATCAAAATTACTCCGATAAGAAATATAAAATAAATTTAAAAAAACAAACATTACTAAGGAGACATAAACTTCTGGGGGCTTGTCCCAGCACATTCCCCTCTAATTTACAACCTCGGAACACAACCTCCAGGAAGACTCTGTTACCCTAGTAACAAGAGGTGAGAACGTAATAATGCTGCCGCCTTGTGGCTGTTTCCCACAACAGCAGCTTTAAACCCAGTGCTAATGGTTGCTTAAGAGTCACAAGGACTGCAGGGCTGTAAATGACACCTGCCCACAAAAAATGCCCTGGGGTAGGGAATAGGCAAGGAAATTCAACACATGACAAATTTTTGAAGAAGGCAATATGAAGAGGGAAGTTGTACTCACTCTTTAAAAAAAAGGAAAAGAAAAAAAAAGGGCATGCCTAAAGCTCAGTATACGGAATTATTAGCCACATGCAAATCCAACCTCCAAAAAGATTTCAGCTCACACCGGTGAAATGTCCATCAGCTAAAAGTCTACAGACTATAAATGCTGAAGGGGTTTTAGAGAACTCTGTACCTTCTAGCTGCTGGTGGGATGTAATTGGTAACAGCGCTAACGAACACTGAATGGAGCTGCTTTAAAAGGTAAAAATTGAGCTACCACATGATGCGGCAGGGCACCTTTTGGGCCTATAACCGAAGACCACCAGAATCGGAAAGACAGAGGCAGGCAAATGTGCACTGCAGCAATATTGAAATAGCCAAGACATGGAAGCAAAAATAAGGTCCATAAACAGATGAATGGACAGAGAAGACGTGGTATATGGACAGAATGGAATATCAGTCACGAAAAACAATAAAAGAACGGCATAGGCAGCACCACAGATGAGCCTAGAGATAATCACGCAACGTGAAGTAAGTCAGAATGCGAAAGACAAATGTCCTATGATATCACTTACGTTATCTGAAAATTCATAAAAATGAACATATTTCCATAGAGAAAGACAATCTCAGATTGAGATTAAGACAAACTTATGGTTAAGCCAATGAAAAGGTGTGAGGAATGGATAAATTAGGATACTGGGGTTAACACACATATACTAATACATATAAAATATATAATCCCCAAAGACCTATGGAATAGCAAGTGTGGTCTACTCAACACTCTGTAATAACCGACATGGAAAAGGACCCAAAGATCAATAGATGTATGTATATGTGTAAATGAACAAGGTTCTGTACACCTAGAACAAAAGACCTTTTTCAATCAAATTTGCTTGACAAAAACTACAACTTAAAGACACAAACAAGAATTAAGGAGGCTAAAACTTATGGGGGTTTGTCCTGGCACATTCCACTCTAATCTGCAACCTCAAAGCACAACTTGCAGCAAGGTTCTGTTTCCCTAGCAAGCAGAGTTGGCAACGTAGAAATGCTGCCACCCTAAGGCCGTTTCCTCAAACAACAGCTTTAAATCTACTGCTAATGGCCAATAATATTCACAAGGACTGCAGGGCTGTAAATGACTCATGCCCTCAAAAACTATCCTGGGGTAGGGAATGGCCATAAAAATCCAAACGGGGCAAATTTTTCAAGAAGCCAATTTGAAGTTGGGAGTTTAGCTCAATCTTAAGAAAACATGAAAAGGACATTGATAAACGCAAAACATCGGGAATTACTAGACGCAGGCAAATCCAATCTACACAAAGGTATCACCTCACACCAGTCACAGTGACCATCAGCAAAAAGTCAACAAACGATAGATGTTGAAGAAGTTGTGGAGAATAGCGTAACCTCTCGGTCTAAGTGGGATGTAAACTGGTAACAGCCAATAATAGGAACAGAATGGCAGCGCGTTTAAAGGTAAAAATTGAGTCACCATATGATCCGGAAGGCCCACTCTTGGGCCTGTCACCTGTAAAAGCCCGAATCAAAACGACACGGGATGGAGAATCGTGTACTGCAGCAGTATTTACAATAGCCAAAACATGGAAGCAAACAAAATGTCCATCAACAG
This sequence comes from Eubalaena glacialis, assembly GCF_028564815.1. Lineage (NCBI taxonomy): Eukaryota > Metazoa > Chordata > Mammalia > Artiodactyla > Balaenidae > Eubalaena > Eubalaena glacialis. Next base: position 86,007,982 of record NC_083717.1, read on the forward strand.
ATAAATGGACAAAGAAGAAGTGGTATACGTACCGAATGGAATACTAGACTCAGGAAAAAAATGAACAGTGCCGTTTGCAGGACTACAGATGAGCCTAGAAATAATCATATTAGGTTAAGTAAGTCAAAAGGGAATGACAAATATCCTATGATATCATTTATACCTGTTATCCTAAGATTGCTACCAATGAACATATTTCCACAGAAAAAGACACCCACAGACTTATAAAACAAACGACTGGTTAGCCAAAAGGAAAGTTGGGAGGATGGATAAATTAGGACTATGGGGCTAACATACATATACTGATGTACGTTAAATGTATATAAACATAAAACATATAAACTATATGAATTATAGAATCACCAATACATATAAAATATATAAAGACAAAACACCTACCAAATACCAAGGGAGGTCTACTCAACATTCTGTAAAACATACATGGTAACAGGATCCGAAGATGAACAGACATATGTAGGAATTATTGAGCAGATTCTGGACAGCCAGACAATCACAACACTCTAATCAAATTTACTCCAATAAGAAATAGAAATTAAATTTAAAAAACAAACAAAAGTAAGGAGACATAAACTTTTGGGGGCTTGTCCCAGCACATTCCCCTCTAATTTACAACCTCGGAATACTACGTCCAGGAAGACTTTGTGGCCCAAAAAACAAGAGTTGAGAACGTAATAATGCTGCGCCTTGTGGCTGTTTCCCACAACAGGAGCTTTAAACCCAGTGCTAATGGTTGCTTAATAGTCACAAGGATTGCAGGGCTGAAAATGACACCTGCCCTCAAAAAATGCCCCGGTGGAGGGAATAGGCAAGAAAATTCAACACATGACACATTTTTCAAGAAGTCAATATGAAGAGGGAAGTTGTACTCACTCTTTAAAAAAAGGAAAAGAAAAAAATGGACATGAATAAAGCTCAGTATAAGGAATTATTAGCCACATGCAAACCCAACCTCCAAAAAGGTTTCAGCTCACACCAGTCAAATGACCATCAGCAGAAAGTCTACAGACTATACATGCTGAAGGGGATTTAGAGAACTGTGGACCATCTAGCTGCTGGTGGGATGTAACTGGTAAGAGCACTAACGAAAACTGAATGGAGCTGCTTTAAAAGGTAAAAATTGAGCTACCATATGATGCGGCAGGGCACCTTTTGGGCCTATAACCTAAGACCACCAGAATCAGAAAGACAGAGGCAGGCAAATGTGCACGGCAGCAATATTGAAATAGCCAAGATATGGAAGCAAAAAAAGGGTCCAAAAACAAATGAATGGACAAAGAAAAAGTGGTATACGGACAGAATGGAATAGTAACCTCGGTAAAAAAATGAACAATGCCATTTTGAGGAATACAGATGAGCCTACCAATAATCATATTAGGTTAAGTAAGTCAAAAGGGAATGACAAATATCCTATGATATCATTTATACATGTTATCCTAAGACTGCTACCAATGAACATATTTCCACCAAGAAAGACAACACACACTTATAAAACAAACTAATGGTTCACCAAAATGAAAGGTGGGAGGATGGATAAATTAGGATTATGGGGCTAACATACATATACTAATGTATGTTCAATGTATATAAACATATAATATATAAACTATATAATCACCAATACATATAAAATATATAATGAGAAAACACCTACCAAATACCAAGGGAGGTCTACTCAACATTCTGTGTGACATACATGGTAACAGGATCCGAAGATGAACAGACATATGTATGAATCATTGAGCAGATTCTGTACAGCCAGGCAATCACAACACTCTAATCAAAATTACTCCGATAAGAAATATAAAATAAATTTAAAAAAACAAACATTACTAAGGAGACATAAACTTCTGGGGGCTTGTCCCAGCACATTCCCCTCTAATTTACAACCTCGGAACACAACCTCCAGGAAGACTCTGTTACCCTAGTAACAAGAGGTGAGAACGTAATAATGCTGCCGCCTTGTGGCTGTTTCCCACAACAGCAGCTTTAAACCCAGTGCTAATGGTTGCTTAAGAGTCACAAGGACTACAGGGCTGTAAATGACACCTGCCCACAAAAAATGCCCTGGGGTAGGGAATAGGCAAGGAAATTCAACACATGACAAATTTTTGAAGAAGGCAATATGAAGAGGGAAGTTGTACTCACTCTTTAAAAAAAAGGAAAAGAAAAAAAAAGGGCATGCCTAAAGCTCAGTATACGGAATTATTAGCCACATGCAAATCCAACCTCCAAAAAGATTTCAGCTCACACCGGTGAAATGTCCATCAGCTAAAAGTCTACAGACTATAAATGCTGAAGGGGTTTTAGAGAACTCTGTACCTTCTAGCTGCTGGTGGGATGTAATTGGTAACAGCGCTAACGAACACTGAATGGAGCTGCTTTAAAAGGTAAAAATTGAGCTACCACATGATGCGGCAGGGCACCTTTTGGGCCTATAACCGAAGACCACCAGAATCGGAAAGACAGAGGCAGGCAAATGTGCACTGCAGCAATATTGAAATAGCCAAGACATGGAAGCAAAAATAAGGTCCATAAACAGATGAATGGACAGAGAAGACGTGGTATATGGACAGAATGGAATATCAGTCACGAAAAACAATAAAAGAACGGCATAGGCAGCACCACAGATGAGCCTAGAGATAATCACGCAACGTGAAGTAAGTCAGAATGCGAAAGACAAATGTCCTATGATATCACTTACGTTATCTGAAAATTCATAAAAATGAACATATTTCCATAGAGAAAGACAATCTCAGATTGAGATTAAGACAAACTTATGGTTAAGCCAATGAAAAGGTGTGAGGAATGGATAAATTAGGATACTGGGGTTAACACACATATACTAATACATATAAAATATATAATCCCCAAAGACCTATGGAATAGCAAGTGTGGTCTACTCAACACTCTGTAATAACCGACATGGAAAAGGACCCAAAGATCAATAGATGTATGTATATGTGTAAATGAACAAGGTTCTGTACACCTAGAACAAAAGACCTTTTTCAATCAAATTTGCTTGACAAAAACTACAACTTAAAGACACAAACAAGAATTAAGGAGGCTAAAACTTATGGGGGTTTGTCCTGGCACATTCCACTCTAATCTGCAACCTCAAAGCACAACTTGCAGCAAGGTTCTGTTTCCCTAGCAAGCAGAGTTGGCAACGTAGAAATGCTGCCACCCTAAGGCCGTTTCCTCAAACAACAGCTTTAAATCTACTGCTAATGGCCAATAATATTCACAAGGACTGCAGGGCTGTAAATGACTCATGCCCTCAAAAACTATCCTGGGGTAGGGAATGGCCATAAAAATCCAAACGGGGCAAATTTTTCAAGAAGCCAATTTGAAGTTGGGAGTTTAGCTCAATCTTAAGAAAACATGAAAAGGACATTGATAAACGCAAAACATCGGGAATTACTAGACGCAGGCAAATCCAATCTACACAAAGGTATCACCTCACACCAGTCACAGTGACCATCAGCAAAAAGTCAACAAACGATAGATGTTGAAGAAGTTGTGGAGAATAGCGTAACCTCTCGGTCTAAGTGGGATGTAAACTGGTAACAGCCAATAATAGGAACAGAATGGCAGCGCGTTTAAAGGTAAAAATTGAGTCACCATATGATCCGGAAGGCCCACTCTTGGGCCTGTCACCTGTAAAAGCCCGAATCAAAACGACACGGGATGGAGAATCGTGTACTGCAGCAGTATTTACAATAGCCAAAACATGGAAGCAAACAAAATGTCCATCAACAGATAAATGGACAAAGAAGAAGTGGTATACGTACCGAATGGAATACTAGACTCAGGAAAAAAATGAACAGTGCCGTTTGCAGGACTACAGATGAGCCTAGAAATAATCATATTAGGTTAAGTAAGTCAAAAGGGAATGACAAATATCCTATGATATCATTTATACCTGTTATCCTAAGATTGCTACCAATGAACATATTTCCACAGAAAAAGACACCCACAGACTTATAAAACAAACGACTGGTTAGCCAAAAGGAAAGTTGGGAGGATGGATAAATTAGGACTATGGGGCTAACATACATATACTGATGTACGTTAAATGTATATAAACATAAAACATATAAACTATATGAATTATAGAATCACCAATACATATAAAATATATAAAGACAAAACACCTACCAAATACCAAGGGAGGTCTACTCAACATTCTGTAAAACATACATGGTAACAGGATCCGAAGATGAACAGACATATGTAGGAATTATTGAGCAGATTCTGGACAGCCAGACAATCACAACACTCTAATCAAATTTACTCCAATAAGAAATAGAAATTAAATTTAAAAAACAAACAAAAGTAAGGAGACATAAACTTTTGGGGGCTTGTCCCAGCACATTCCCCTCTAATTTACAACCTCGGAATACTACGTCCAGGAAGACTTTGTGGCCCAAAAAACAAGAGTTGAGAACGTAATAATGCTGCGCCTTGTGGCTGTTTCCCACAACAGGAGCTTTAAACCCAGTGCTAATGGTTGCTTAATAGTCACAAGGATTGCAGGGCTGAAAATGACACCTGCCCTCAAAAAATGCCCCGGTGGAGGGAATAGGCAAGAAAATTCAACACATGACACATTTTTCAAGAAGTCAATATGAAGAGGGAAGTTGTACTCACTCTTTAAAAAAAGGAAAAGAAAAAAATGGACATGAATAAAGCTCAGTATAAGGAATTATTAGCCACATGCAAACCCAACCTCCAAAAAGGTTTCAGCTCACACCAGTCAAATGACCATCAGCAGAAAGTCTACAGACTATACATGCTGAAGGGGATTTAGAGAACTGTGGACCATCTAGCTGCTGGTGGGATGTAACTGGTAAGAGCACTAACGAAAACTGAATGGAGCTGCTTTAAAAGGTAAAAATTGAGCTACCATATGATGCGGCAGGGCACCTTTTGGGCCTGTAACCTAAGACCACCAGAATCGGAAAGACAGAGGCAGGCAAATGTGCACGGCAGCAATATTGAAATAGCCAAGATATGGAAGCAAAAAAAGGGTCCAAAAACAAATGAATGGACAAAGAAAAAGTGGTATACGGACAGAATGGAATAGTAACCTCGGTAAAAAAATGAACAATGCCATTTTGAGGAATACAGATGAGCCTACCAATAATCATATTAGGTTAAGTAAGTCAAAAGGGAATGACAAATATCCTATGATATCATTTATACATGTTATCCTAAGACTGCTACCAATGAACATATTTCCACCAAGAAAGACAACACACACTTATAAAACAAACTAATGGTTCACCAAAATGAAAGGTGGGAGGATGGATAAATTAGGATTATGGGGCTAACATACATATACTAATGTATGTTCAATGTATATAAACATATAATATATAAACTATATAATCACCAATACATATAAAATATATAATGAGAAAACACCTACCAAATACCAAGGGAGGTCTACTCAACATTCTGTGTGACATACATGGTAACAGGATCCGAAGATGAACAGACATATGTATGAATCATTGAGCAGATTCTGTACAGCCAGGCAATCACAACACTCTAATCAAAATTACTCCGATAAGAAATATAAAATAAATTTAAAAAAACAAACATTACTAAGGAGACATAAACTTCTGGGGGCTTGTCCCAGCACATTCCCCTCTAATTTACAACCTCGGAACACAACCTCCAGGAAGACTCTGTTACCCTAGTAACAAGAGGTGAGAACGTAATAATGCTGCCGCCTTGTGGCTGTTTCCCACAACAGCAGCTTTAAACCCAGTGCTAATGGTTGCTTAAGAGTCACAAGGACTGCAGGGCTGTAAATGACACCTGCCCACAAAAAATGCCCTGGGGTAGGGAATAGGCAAGGAAATTCAACACATGACAAATTTTTGAAGAAGGCAATATGAAGAGGGAAGTTGTACTCACTCTTTAAAAAAAAGGAAAAGAAAAAAAAAGGGCATGCCTAAAGCTCAGTATACGGAATTATTAGCCACATGCAAATCCAACCTCCAAAAAGATTTCAGCTCACACCGGTGAAATGTCCATCAGCTAAAAGTCTACAGACTATAAATGCTGAAGGGGTTTTAGAGAACTCTGTACCTTCTAGCTGCTGGTGGGATGTAATTGGTAACAGCGCTAACGAACACTGAATGGAGCTGCTTTAAAAGGTAAAAATTGAGCTACCACATGATGCGGCAGGGCACCTTTTGGGCCTATAACCGAAGACCACCAGAATCGGAAAGACAGAGGCAGGCAAATGTGCACTGCAGCAATATTGAAATAGCCAAGACATGGAAGCAAAAATAAGGTCCATAAACAGATGAATGGACAGAGAAGACGTGGTATATGGACAGAATGGAATATCAGTCACGAAAAACAATAAAAGAACGGCATAGGCAGCACCACAGATGAGCCTAGAGATAATCACGCAACGTGAAGTAAGTCAGAATGCGAAAGACAAATGTCCTATGATATCACTTACGTTATCTGAAAATTCATAAAAATGAACATATTTCCATAGAGAAAGACAATCTCAGATTGAGATTAAGACAAACTTATGGTTAAGCCAATGAAAAGGTGTGAGGAATGGATAAATTAGGATACTGGGGTTAACACACATATACTAATACATATAAAATATATAATCCCCAAAGACCTATGGAATAGCAAGTGTGGTCTACTCAACACTCTGTAATAACCGACATGGAAAAGGACCCAAAGATCAATAGATGTATGTATATGTGTAAATGAACAAGGTTCTGTACACCTAGAACAAAAGACCTTTTTCAATCAAATTTGCTTGACAAAAACTACAACTTAAAGACACAAACAAGAATTAAGGAGGCTAAAACTTATGGGGGTTTGTCCTGGCACATTCCACTCTAATCTGCAACCTCAAAGCACAACTTGCAGCAAGGTTCTGTTTCCCTAGCAAGCAGAGTTGGCAACGTAGAAATGCTGCCACCCTAAGGCCGTTTCCTCAAACAACAGCTTTAAATCTACTGCTAATGGCCAATAATATTCACAAGGACTGCAGGGCTGTAAATGACTCATGCCCTCAAAAACTATCCTGGGGTAGGGAATGGCCATAAAAATCCAAACGGGGCAAATTTTTCAAGAAGCCAATTTGAAGTTGGGAGTTTAGCTCAATCTTAAGAAAACATGAAAAGGACATTGATAAACGCAAAACATCGGGAATTACTAGACGCAGGCAAATCCAATCTACACAAAGGTATCACCTCACACCAGTCACAGTGACCATCAGCAAAAAGTCAACAAACGATAGATGTTGAAGAAGTTGTGGAGAATAGCGTAACCTCTCGGTCTAAGTGGGATGTAAACTGGTAACAGCCAATAATAGGAACAGAATGGCAGCGCGTTTAAAGGTAAAAATTGAGTCACCATATGATCCGGAAGGCCCACTCTTGGGCCTGTCACCTGTAAAAGCCCGAATCAAAACGACACGGGATGGAGAATCGTGTACTGCAGCAGTATTTACAATAGCCAAAACATGGAAGCAAACAAAATGTCCATCAACAGATAAATGGACAAAGAAGAAGTGGTATACGTACCGAATGGAATACTAGACTCAGGAAAAAAATGAACAGTGCCGTTTGCAGGACTACAGATGAGCCTAGAAATAATCATATTAGGTTAAGTAAGTCAAAAGGGAATGACAAATATCCTATGATATCATTTATACCTGTTATCCTAAGATTGCTACCAATGAACATATTTCCACAGAAAAAGACACCCACAGACTTATAAAACAAACGACTGGTTAGCCAAAAGGAAAGTTGGGAGGATGGATAAATTAGGACTATGGGGCTAACATACATATACTGATGTACGTTAAATGTATATAAACATAAAACATATAAACTATATGAATTATAGAATCACCAATACATATAAAATATATAAAGACAAAACACCTACCAAATACCAAGGGAGGTCTACTCAACATTCTGTAAAACATACATGGTAACAGGATCCGAAGATGAACAGACATATGTAGGAATTATTGAGCAGATTCTGGACAGCCAGACAATCACAACACTCTAATCAAATTTACTCCAATAAGAAATAGAAATTAAATTTAAAAAACAAACAAAAGTAAGGAGACATAAACTTTTGGGGGCTTGTCCCAGCACATTCCCCTCTAATTTACAACCTCGGAATACTACGTCCAGGAAGACTTTGTGGCCCAAAAAACAAGAGTTGAGAACGTAATAATGCTGCGCCTTGTGGCTGTTTCCCACAACAGGAGCTTTAAACCCAGTGCTAATGGTTGCTTAATAGTCACAAGGATTGCAGGGCTGAAAATGACACCTGCCCTCAAAAAATGCCCCGGTGGAGGGAATAGGCAAGAAAATTCAACACATGACACATTTTTCAAGAAGTCAATATGAAGAGGGAAGTTGTACTCACTCTTTAAAAAAAGGAAAAGAAAAAAATGGACATGAATAAAGCTCAGTATAAGGAATTATTAGCCACATGCAAACCCAACCTCCAAAAAGGTTTCAGCTCACACCAGTCAAATGACCATCAGCAGAAAGTCTACAGACTATACATGCTGAAGGGGATTTAGAGAACTGTGGACCATCTAGCTGCTGGTGGGATGTAACTGGTAAGAGCACTAACGAAAACTGAATGGAGCTGCTTTAAAAGGTAAAAATTGAGCTACCATATGATGCGGCAGGGCACCTTTTGGGCCTATAACCTAAGACCACCAGAATCAGAAAGACAGAGGCAGGCAAATGTGCACGGCAGCAATACTGAAATAGCCAAGATATGGAAGCAAAAAAAGGGTCCAAAAACAAATGAATGGACAAAGAAAAAGTGGTATACGGACAGAATGGAATAGTAACCTCGGTAAAAAAATGAACAATGCCATTTTGAGGAATACAGATGAGCCTACCAATAATCATATTAGGTTAAGTAAGTCAAAAGGGAATGACAAATATCCTATGATATCATTTATACATGTTATCCTAAGACTGCTACCAATGAACATATTTCCACCAAGAAAGACAACACACACTTATAAAACAAACTAATGGTTCACCAAAATGAAAGGTGGGAGGATGGATAAATTAGGATTATGGGGCTAACATACATATACTAATGTATGTTCAATGTATATAAACATATAATATATAAACTATATAATCACCAATACATATAAAATATATAATGAGAAAACACCTACCAAATACCAAGGGAGGTCTACTCAACATTCTGTGTGACATACATGGTAACAGGATCCGAAGATGAACAGACATATGTATGAATCATTGAGCAGATTCTGTACAGCCAGGCAATCACAACACTCTAATCAAAATTACTCCGATAAGAAATATAAAATAAATTTAAAAAAACAAACATTACTAAGGAGACATAAACTTCTGGGGGCTTGTCCCAGCACATTCCCCTCTAATTTACAACCTCGGAACACAACCTCCAGGAAGACTCTGTTACCCTAGTAACAAGAGGTGAGAACGTAATAATGCTGCCGCCTTGTGGCTGTTTCCCACAACAGCAGCTTTAAACCCAGTGCTAATGGTTGCTTAAGAGTCACAAGGACTACAGGGCTGTAAATGACACCTGCCCACAAAAAATGCCCTGGGGTAGGGAATAGGCAAGGAAATTCAACACATGACAAATTTTTGAAGAAGGCAATATGAAGAGGGAAGTTGTACTCACTCTTTAAAAAAAAGGAAAAGAAAAAAAAAGGGCATGCCTAAAGCTCAGTATACGGAATTATTAGCCACATGCAAATCCAACCTCCAAAAAGATTTCAGCTCACACCGGTGAAATGTCCATCAGCTAAAAGTCTACAGACTATAAATGCTGAAGGGGTTTTAGAGAACTCTGTACCTTCTAGCTGCTGGTGGGATGTAATTGGTAACAGCGCTAACGAACACTGAATGGAGCTGCTTTAAAAGGTAAAAATTGAGCTACCACATGATGCGGCAGGGCACCTTTTGGGCCTATAACCGAAGACCACCAGAATCGGAAAGACAGAGGCAGGCAAATGTGCACTGCAGCAATATTGAAATAGCCAAGACATGGAAGCAAAAATAAGGTCCATAAACAGATGAATGGACAGAGAAGACGTGGTATATGGACAGAATGGAATATCAGTCACGAAAAACAATAAAAGAACGGCATAGGCAGCACCACAGATGAGCCTAGAGATAATCACGCAACGTGAAGTAAGTCAGAATGCGAAAGACAAATGTCCTATGATATCACTTACGTTATCTGAAAATTCATAAAAATGAACATATTTCCATAGAGAAAGACAATCTCAGATTGAGATTAAGACAAACTTATGGTTAAGCCAATGAAAAGGTGTGAGGAATGGATAAATTAGGATACTGGGGTTAACACACATATACTAATACATATAAAATATATAATCCCCAAAGACCTATGGAATAGCAAGTGTGGTCTACTCAACACTCTGTAATAACCGACATGGAAAAGGACCCAAAGATCAATAGATGTATGTATATGTGTAAATGAACAAGGTTCTGTACACCTAGAACAAAAGACCTTTTTCAATCAAATTTGCTTGACAAAAACTACAACTTAAAGACACAAACAAGAATTAAGGAGGCTAAAACTTATGGGGGTTTGTCCTGGCACATTCCACTCTAATCTGCAACCTCAAAGCACAACTTGCAGCAAGGTTCTGTTTCCCTAGCAAGCAGAGTTGGCAACGTAGAAATGCTGCCACCCTAAGGCCGTTTCCTCAAACAACAGCTTTAAATCTACTGCTAATGGCCAATAATATTCACAAGGACTGCAGGGCTGTAAATGACTCATGCCCTCAAAAACTATCCTGGGGTAGGGAATGGCCATAAAAATCCAAACGGGGCAAATTTTTCAAGAAGCCAATTTGAAGTTGGGAGTTTAGCTCAATCTTAAGAAAACATGAAAAGGACATTGATAAACGCAAAACATCGGGAATTACTAGACGCAGGCAAATCCAATCTACACAAAGGTATCACCTCACACCAGTCACAGTGACCATCAGCAAAAAGTCAACAAACGATAGATGTTGAAGAAGTTGTGGAGAATAGCGTAACCTCTCGGTCTAAGTGGGATGTAAACTGGTAACAGCCAATAATAGGAACAGAATGGCAGCGCGTTTAAAGGTAAAAATTGAGTCACCATATGATCCGGAAGGCCCACTCTTGGGCCTGTCACCTGTAAAAGCCCGAATCAAAACGACACGGGATGGAGAATCGTGTACTGCAGCAGTATTTACAATAGCCAAAACATGGAAGCAAACAAAATGTCCATCAACAGATAAATGGACAAAGAAGAAGTGGTATACGTACCGAATGGAATACTAGACTCAGGAAAAAAATGAACAGTGCCGTTTGCAGGACTACAGATGAGCCTAGAAATAATCATATTAGGTTAAGTAAGTCAAAAGGGAATGACAAATATCCTATGATATCATTTATACCTGTTATCCTAAGATTGCTACCAATGAACATATTTCCACAGAAAAAGACACCCACAGACTTATAAAACAAACGACTGGTTAGCCAAAAGGAAAGTTGGGAGGATGGATAAATTAGGACTATGGGGCTAACATACATATACTGATGTACGTTAAATGTATATAAACATAAAACATATAAACTATATGAATTATAGAATCACCAATACATATAAAATATATAAAGACAAAACACCTACCAAATACCAAGGGAGGTCTACTCAACATTCTGTAAAACATACATGGTAACAGGATCCGAAGATGAACAGACATATGTAGGAATTATTGAGCAGATTCTGGACAGCCAGACAATCACAACACTCTAATCAAATTTACTCCAATAAGAAATAGAAATTAAATTTAAAAAACAAACAAAAGTAAGGAGACATAAACTTTTGGGGGCTTGTCCCAGCACATTCCCCTCTAATTTACAACCTCGGAATACTACGTCCAGGAAGACTTTGTGGCCCAAAAAACAAGAGTTGAGAACGTAATAATGCTGCGCCTTGTGGCTGTTTCCCACAACAGGAGCTTTAAACCCAGTGCTAATGGTTGCTTAATAGTCACAAGGATTGCAGGGCTGAAAATGACACCTGCCCTCAAAAAATGCCCCGGTGGAGGGAATAGGCAAGAAAATTCAACACATGACACATTTTTCAAGAAGTCAATATGAAGAGGGAAGTTGTACTCACTCTTTAAAAAAAGGAAAAGAAAAAAATGGACATGAATAAAGCTCAGTATAAGGAATTATTAGCCACATGCAAACCCAACCTCCAAAAAGGTTTCAGCTCACACCAGTCAAATGACCATCAGCAGAAAGTCTACAGACTATACATGCTGAAGGGGATTTAGAGAACTGTGGACCATCTAGCTGCTGGTGGGATGTAACTGGTAAGAGCACTAACGAAAACTGAATGGAGCTGCTTTAAAAGGTAAAAATTGAGCTACCATATGATGCGGCAGGGCACCTTTTGGGCCTATAACCTAAGACCACCAGAATCAGAAAGACAGAGGCAGGCAAATGTGCACGGCAGCAATATTGAAATAGCCAAGATATGGAAGCAAAAAAAGGGTCCAAAAACAAATGAATGGACAAAGAAAAAGTGGTATACGGACAGAATGGAATAGTAACCTCGGTAAAAAAATGAACAATGCCATTTTGAGGAATACAGATGAGCCTACCAATAATCATATTAGGTTAAGTAAGTCAAAAGGGAATGACAAATATCCTATGATATCATTTATACATGTTATCCTAAGACTGCTACCAATGAACATATTTCCACCAAGAAAGACAACACACACTTATAAAACAAACTAATGGTTCACCAAAATGAAAGGTGGGAGGATGGATAAATTAGGATTATGGGGCTAACATACATATACTAATGTATGTTCAATGTATATAAACATATAATATATAAACTATATAATCACCAATACATATAAAATATATAATGAGAAAACACCTACCAAATACCAAGGGAGGTCTACTCAACATTCTGTGTGACATACATGGTAACAGGATCCGAAGATGAACAGACATATGTATGAATCATTGAGCAGATTCTGTACAGCCAGGCAATCACAACACTCTAATCAAAATTACTCCGATAAGAAATATAAAATAAATTTAAAAAAACAAACATTACTAAGGAGACATAAACTTCTGGGGGCTTGTCCCAGCACATTCCCCTCTAATTTACAACCTCGGAACACAACCTCCAGGAAGACTCTGTTACCCTAGTAACAAGAGGTGAGAACGTAATAATGCTGCCGCCTTGTGGCTGTTTCCCACAACAGCAGCTTTAAACCCAGTGCTAATGGTTGCTTAAGAGTCACAAGGACTACAGGGCTGTAAATGACACCTGCCCACAAAAAATGCCCTGGGGTAGGGAATAGGCAAGGAAATTCAACACATGACAAATTTTTGAAGAAGGCAATATGAAGAGGGAAGTTGTACTCACTCTTTAAAAAAAAGGAAAAGAAAAAAAAAGGGCATGCCTAAAGCTCAGTATACGGAATTATTAGCCACATGCAAATCCAACCTCCAAAAAGGTTTCAGCTCACACCGGTGAAATGTCCATCAGCTAAAAGTCTACAGACTATAAATGCTGAAGGGGTTTTAGAGAACTCTGTACCTTCTAGCTGCTGGTGGGATGTAATTGGTAACAGCGCTAACGAACACTGAATGGAGCTGCTTTAAAAGGTAAAAATTGAGCTACCACATGATGCGGCAGGGCACCTTTTGGGCCTATAACCGAAGACCACCAGAATCGGAAAGACAGAGGCAGGCAAATGTGCACTGCAGCAATATTGAAATAGCCAAGACATGGAAGCAAAAATAAGGTCCATAAACAGATGAATGGACAGAGAAGACGTGGTATATGGACAGAATGGAATATCAGTCACGAAAAACAATAAAAGAACGGCATAGGCAGCACCACAGATGAGCCTAGAGATAATCACGCAACGTGAAGTAAGTCAGAATGCGAAAGACAAATGTCCTATGATATCACTTACGTTATCTGAAAATTCATAAAAATGAACATATTTCCATAGAGAAAGACAATCTCAGATTGAGATTAAGACAAACTTATGGTTAAGCCAATGAAAAGGTGTGAGGAATGGATAAATTAGGATACTGGGGTTAACACACATATACTAATACATATAAAATATATAATCCCCAAAGACCTATGGAATAGCAAGTGTGGTCTACTCAACACTCTGTAATAACCGACATGGAAAAGGACCCAAAGATCAATAGATGTATGTATATGTGTAAATGAACAAGGTTCTGTACACCTAGAACAAAAGACCTTTTTCAATCAAATTTGCTTGACAAAAACTACAACTTAAAGACACAAACAAGAATTAAGGAGGCTAAAACTTATGGGGGTTTGTCCTGGCACATTCCACTCTAATCTGCAACCTCAAAGCACAACTTGCAGCAAGGTTCTGTTTCCCTAGCAAGCAGAGTTGGCAACGTAGAAATGCTGCCACCCTAAGGCCGTTTCCTCAAACAACAGCTTTAAATCTACTGCTAATGGCCAATAATATTCACAAGGACTGCAGGGCTGTAAATGACTCATGCCCTCAAAAACTATCCTGGGGTAGGGAATGGCCATAAAAATCCAAACGGGGCAAATTTTTCAAGAAGCCAATTTGAAGTTGGGAGTTTAGCTCAATCTTAAGAAAACATGAAAAGGACATTGATAAACGCAAAACATCGGGAATTACTAGACGCAGGCAAATCCAATCTACACAAAGGTATCACCTCACACCAGTCACAGTGACCATCAGCAAAAAGTCAACAAACGATAGATGTTGAAGAAGTTGTGGAGAATAGCGTAACCTCTCGGTCTAAGTGGGATGTAAACTGGTAACAGCCAATAATAGGAACAGAATGGCAGCGCGTTTAAAGGTAAAAATTGAGTCACCATATGATCCGGAAGGCCCACTCTTGGGCCTGTCACCTGTAAAAGCCCGAATCAAAACGACACGGGATGGAGAATCGTGTACTGCAGCAGTATTTACAATAGCCAAAACATGGAAGCAAACAAAATGTCCATCAACAGATAAATGGACAAAGAAGAAGTGGTATACGTACCGAATGGAATACTAGACTCAGGAAAAAAATGAACAGTGCCGTTTGCAGGACTACAGATGAGCCTAGAAATAATCATATTAGGTTAAGTAAGTCAAAAGGGAATGACAAATATCCTATGATATCATTTATACCTGTTATCCTAAGATTGCTACCAATGAACATATTTCCACAGAAAAAGACACCCACAGACTTATAAAACAAACGACTGGTTAGCCAAAATGAAAGTTGGGAGGATGGATAAATTAGGACTATGGGGCTAACATACATATACTGATGTACGTTAAATGTATATAAACATAAAACATATAAACTATATGAATTATAGAATCACCAATACATATAAAATATATAAAGACAAAACACCTACCAAATACCAAGGGAGGTCTACTCAACATTCTGTAAAACATACATGGTAACAGGATCCGAAGATGAACAGACATATGTAGGAATTATTGAGCAGATTCTGGACAGCCAGACAATCACAACACTCTAATCAAATTTACTCCAATAAGAAATAGAAATTAAATTTAAAAAACAAACAAAAGTAAGGAGACATAAACTTTTGGGGGCTTGTCCCAGCACATTCCCCTCTAATTTACAACCTCGGAATACTACGTCCAGGAAGACTTTGTGGCCCAAAAAACAAGAGTTGAGAACGTAATAATGCTGCGCCTTGTGGCTGTTTCCCACAACAGGAGCTTTAAACCCAGTGCTAATGGTTGCTTAATAGTCACAAGGATTGCAGGGCTGAAAATGACACCTGCCCTCAAAAAATGCCCCGGTGGAGGGAATAGGCAAGAAAATTCAACACATGACACATTTTTCAAGAAGTCAATATGAAGAGGGAAGTTGTACTCACTCTTTAAAAAAAGGAAAAGAAAAAAATGGACATGAATAAAGCTCAGTATAAGGAATTATTAGCCACATGCAAACCCAACCTCCAAAAAGGTTTCAGCTCACACCAGTCAAATGACCATCAGCAGAAAGTCTACAGACTATACATGCTGAAGGGGATTTAGAGAACTGTGGACCATCTAGCTGCTGGTGGGATGTAACTGGTAAGAGCACTAACGAAAACTGAATGGAGCTGCTTTAAAAGGTAAAAATTGAGCTACCATATGATGCGGCAGGGCACCTTTTGGGCCTGTAACCTAAGACCACCAGAATCGGAAAGACAGAGGCAGGCAAATGTGCACGGCAGCAATACTGAAATAGCCAAGATATGGAAGCAAAAAAAGGGTCCAAAAACAAATGAATGGACAAAGAAAAAGTGGTATACGGACAGAATGGAATAGTAACCTCGGTAAAAAAATGAACAATGCCATTTTGAGGAATACAGATGAGCCTACCAATAATCATATTAGGTTAAGTAAGTCAAAAGGGAATGACAAATATCCTATGATATCATTTATACATGTTATCCTAAGACTGCTACCAATGAACATATTTCCACCAAGAAAGACAACACACACTTATAAAACAAACTAATGGTTCACCAAAATGAAAGGTGGGAGGATGGATAAATTAGGATTATGGGGCTAACATACATATACTAATGTATGTTCAATGTATATAAACATATAATATATAAACTATATAATCACCAATACATATAAAATATATAATGAGAAAACACCTACCAAATACCAAGGGAGGTCTACTCAACATTCTGTGTGACATACATGGTAACAGGATCCGAAGATGAACAGACATATGTATGAATCATTGAGCAGATTCTGTACAGCCAGGCAATCACAACACTCTAATCAAAATTACTCCGATAAGAAATATAAAATAAATTTAAAAAAACAAACATTACTAAGGAGACATAAACTTCTGGGGGCTTGTCCCAGCACATTCCCCTCTAATTTACAACCTCGGAACACAACCTCCAGGAAGACTCTGTTACCCTAGTAACAAGAGGTGAGAACGTAATAATGCTGCCGCCTTGTGGCTGTTTCCCACAACAGCAGCTTTAAACCCAGTGCTAATGGTTGCTTAAGAGTCACAAGGACTGCAGGGCTGTAAATGACACCTGCCCACAAAAAATGCCCTGGGGTAGGGAATAGGCAAGGAAATTCAACACATGACAAATTTTTGAAGAAGGCAATATGAAGAGGGAAGTTGTACTCACTCTTTAAAAAAAAGGAAAAGAAAAAAAAAGGGCATGCCTAAAGCTCAGTATACGGAATTATTAGCCACATGCAAATCCAACCTCCAAAAAGGTTTCAGCTCACACCGGTGAAATGTCCATCAGCTAAAAGTCTACAGACTATAAATGCTGAAGGGGTTTTAGAGAACTCTGTACCTTCTAGCTGCTGGTGGGATGTAATTGGTAACAGCGCTAACGAACACTGAATGGAGCTGCTTTAAAAGGTAAAAATTGAGCTACCACATGATGCGGCAGGGCACCTTTTGGGCCTATAACCGAAGACCACCAGAATCGGAAAGACAGAGGCAGGCAAATGTGCACTGCAGCAATATTGAAATAGCCAAGACATGGAAGCAAAAATAAGGTCCATAAACAGATGAATGGACAGAGAAGACGTGGTATATGGACAGAATGGAATATCAGTCACGAAAAACAATAAAAGAACGGCATAGGCAGCACCACAGATGAGCCTAGAGATAATCACGCAACGTGAAGTAAGTCAGAATGCGAAAGACAAATGTCCTATGATATCACTTACGTTATCTGAAAATTCATAAAAATGAACATATTTCCATAGAGAAAGACAATCTCAGATTGAGATTAAGACAAACTTATGGTTAAGCCAATGAAAAGGTGTGAGGAATGGATAAATTAGGATACTGGGGTTAACACACATATACTAATACATATAAAATATATAATCCCCAAAGACCTATGGAATAGCAAGTGTGGTCTACTCAACACTCTGTAATAACCGACATGGAAAAGGACCCAAAGATCAATAGATGTATGTATATGTGTAAATGAACAAGGTTCTGTACACCTAGAACAAAAGACCTTTTTCAATCAAATTTGCTTGACAAAAACTACAACTTAAAGACACAAACAAGAATTAAGGAGGCTAAAACTTATGGGGGTTTGTCCTGGCACATTCCACTCTAATCTGCAACCTCAAAGCACAACTTGCAGCAAGGTTCTGTTTCCCTAGCAAGCAGAGTTGGCAACGTAGAAATGCTGCCACCCTAAGGCCGTTTCCTCAAACAACAGCTTTAAATCTACTGCTAATGGCCAATAATATTCACAAGGACTGCAGGGCTGTAAATGACTCATGCCCTCAAAAACTATCCTGGGGTAGGGAATGGCCATAAAAATCCAAACGGGGCAAATTTTTCAAGAAGCCAATTTGAAGTTGGGAGTTTAGCTCAATCTTAAGAAAACATGAAAAGGACATTGATAAACGCAAAACATCGGGAATTACTAGACGCAGGCAAATCCAATCTACACAAAGGTATCACCTCACACCAGTCACAGTGACCATCAGCAAAAAGTCAACAAACGATAGATGTTGAAGAAGTTGTGGAGAATAGCGTAACCTCTCGGTCTAAGTGGGATGTAAACTGGTAACAGCCAATAATAGGAACAGAATGGCAGCGCGTTTAAAGGTAAAAATTGAGTCACCATATGATCCGGAAGGCCCACTCTTGGGCCTGTCACCTGTAAAAGCCCGAATCAAAACGAC
The DNA here is from genome assembly GCF_028564815.1 of Eubalaena glacialis. NCBI lineage: Eukaryota > Metazoa > Chordata > Mammalia > Artiodactyla > Balaenidae > Eubalaena > Eubalaena glacialis. Next base: position 86,026,805 of record NC_083717.1, read on the forward strand.
ACGGGATGGAGAATCGTGTACTGCAGCAGTATTTACAATAGCCAAAACATGGAAGCAAACAAAATGTCCATCAACAGATAAATGGACAAAGAAGAAGTGGTATACGTACCGAATGGAATACTAGACTCAGGAAAAAAATGAACAGTGCCGTTTGCAGGACTACAGATGAGCCTAGAAATAATCATATTAGGTTAAGTAAGTCAAAAGGGAATGACAAATATCCTATGATATCATTTATACCTGTTATCCTAAGATTGCTACCAATGAACATATTTCCACAGAAAAAGACACCCACAGACTTATAAAACAAACGACTGGTTAGCCAAAAGGAAAGTTGGGAGGATGGATAAATTAGGACTATGGGGCTAACATACATATACTGATGTACGTTAAATGTATATAAACATAAAACATATAAACTATATGAATTATAGAATCACCAATACATATAAAATATATAAAGACAAAACACCTACCAAATACCAAGGGAGGTCTACTCAACATTCTGTAAAACATACATGGTAACAGGATCCGAAGATGAACAGACATATGTAGGAATTATTGAGCAGATTCTGGACAGCCAGACAATCACAACACTCTAATCAAATTTACTCCAATAAGAAATAGAAATTAAATTTAAAAAACAAACAAAAGTAAGGAGACATAAACTTTTGGGGGCTTGTCCCAGCACATTCCCCTCTAATTTACAACCTCGGAATACTACGTCCAGGAAGACTTTGTGGCCCAAAAAACAAGAGTTGAGAACGTAATAATGCTGCGCCTTGTGGCTGTTTCCCACAACAGGAGCTTTAAACCCAGTGCTAATGGTTGCTTAATAGTCACAAGGATTGCAGGGCTGAAAATGACACCTGCCCTCAAAAAATGCCCCGGTGGAGGGAATAGGCAAGAAAATTCAACACATGACACATTTTTCAAGAAGTCAATATGAAGAGGGAAGTTGTACTCACTCTTTAAAAAAAGGAAAAGAAAAAAATGGACATGAATAAAGCTCAGTATAAGGAATTATTAGCCACATGCAAACCCAACCTCCAAAAAGGTTTCAGCTCACACCAGTCAAATGACCATCAGCAGAAAGTCTACAGACTATACATGCTGAAGGGGATTTAGAGAACTGTGGACCATCTAGCTGCTGGTGGGATGTAACTGGTAAGAGCACTAACGAAAACTGAATGGAGCTGCTTTAAAAGGTAAAAATTGAGCTACCATATGATGCGGCAGGGCACCTTTTGGGCCTATAACCTAAGACCACCAGAATCAGAAAGACAGAGGCAGGCAAATGTGCACGGCAGCAATATTGAAATAGCCAAGATATGGAAGCAAAAAAAGGGTCCAAAAACAAATGAATGGACAAAGAAAAAGTGGTATACGGACAGAATGGAATAGTAACCTCGGTAAAAAAATGAACAATGCCATTTTGAGGAATACAGATGAGCCTACCAATAATCATATTAGGTTAAGTAAGTCAAAAGGGAATGACAAATATCCTATGATATCATTTATACATGTTATCCTAAGACTGCTACCAATGAACATATTTCCACCAAGAAAGACAACACACACTTATAAAACAAACTAATGGTTCACCAAAATGAAAGGTGGGAGGATGGATAAATTAGGATTATGGGGCTAACATACATATACTAATGTATGTTCAATGTATATAAACATATAATATATAAACTATATAATCACCAATACATATAAAATATATAATGAGAAAACACCTACCAAATACCAAGGGAGGTCTACTCAACATTCTGTGTGACATACATGGTAACAGGATCCGAAGATGAACAGACATATGTATGAATCATTGAGCAGATTCTGTACAGCCAGGCAATCACAACACTCTAATCAAAATTACTCCGATAAGAAATATAAAATAAATTTAAAAAAACAAACATTACTAAGGAGACATAAACTTCTGGGGGCTTGTCCCAGCACATTCCCCTCTAATTTACAACCTCGGAACACAACCTCCAGGAAGACTCTGTTACCCTAGTAACAAGAGGTGAGAACGTAATAATGCTGCCGCCTTGTGGCTGTTTCCCACAACAGCAGCTTTAAACCCAGTGCTAATGGTTGCTTAAGAGTCACAAGGACTACAGGGCTGTAAATGACACCTGCCCACAAAAAATGCCCTGGGGTAGGGAATAGGCAAGGAAATTCAACACATGACAAATTTTTGAAGAAGGCAATATGAAGAGGGAAGTTGTACTCACTCTTTAAAAAAAAGGAAAAGAAAAAAAAAGGGCATGCCTAAAGCTCAGTATACGGAATTATTAGCCACATGCAAATCCAACCTCCAAAAAGGTTTCAGCTCACACCGGTGAAATGTCCATCAGCTAAAAGTCTACAGACTATAAATGCTGAAGGGGTTTTAGAGAACTCTGTACCTTCTAGCTGCTGGTGGGATGTAATTGGTAACAGCGCTAACGAACACTGAATGGAGCTGCTTTAAAAGGTAAAAATTGAGCTACCACATGATGCGGCAGGGCACCTTTTGGGCCTATAACCGAAGACCACCAGAATCGGAAAGACAGAGGCAGGCAAATGTGCACTGCAGCAATATTGAAATAGCCAAGACATGGAAGCAAAAATAAGGTCCATAAACAGATGAATGGACAGAGAAGACGTGGTATATGGACAGAATGGAATATCAGTCACGAAAAACAATAAAAGAACGGCATAGGCAGCACCACAGATGAGCCTAGAGATAATCACGCAACGTGAAGTAAGTCAGAATGCGAAAGACAAATGTCCTATGATATCACTTACGTTATCTGAAAATTCATAAAAATGAACATATTTCCATAGAGAAAGACAATCTCAGATTGAGATTAAGACAAACTTATGGTTAAGCCAATGAAAAGGTGTGAGGAATGGATAAATTAGGATACTGGGGTTAACACACATATACTAATACATATAAAATATATAATCCCCAAAGACCTATGGAATAGCAAGTGTGGTCTACTCAACACTCTGTAATAACCGACATGGAAAAGGACCCAAAGATCAATAGATGTATGTATATGTGTAAATGAACAAGGTTCTGTACACCTAGAACAAAAGACCTTTTTCAATCAAATTTGCTTGACAAAAACTACAACTTAAAGACACAAACAAGAATTAAGGAGGCTAAAACTTATGGGGGTTTGTCCTGGCACATTCCACTCTAATCTGCAACCTCAAAGCACAACTTGCAGCAAGGTTCTGTTTCCCTAGCAAGCAGAGTTGGCAACGTAGAAATGCTGCCACCCTAAGGCCGTTTCCTCAAACAACAGCTTTAAATCTACTGCTAATGGCCAATAATATTCACAAGGACTGCAGGGCTGTAAATGACTCATGCCCTCAAAAACTATCCTGGGGTAGGGAATGGCCATAAAAATCCAAACGGGGCAAATTTTTCAAGAAGCCAATTTGAAGTTGGGAGTTTAGCTCAATCTTAAGAAAACATGAAAAGGACATTGATAAACGCAAAACATCGGGAATTACTAGACGCAGGCAAATCCAATCTACACAAAGGTATCACCTCACACCAGTCACAGTGACCATCAGCAAAAAGTCAACAAACGATAGATGTTGAAGAAGTTGTGGAGAATAGCGTAACCTCTCGGTCTAAGTGGGATGTAAACTGGTAACAGCCAATAATAGGAACAGAATGGCAGCGCGTTTAAAGGTAAAAATTGAGTCACCATATGATCCGGAAGGCCCACTCTTGGGCCTGTCACCTGTAAAAGCCCGAATCAAAACGACACGGGATGGAGAATCGTGTACTGCAGCAGTATTTACAATAGCCAAAACATGGAAGCAAACAAAATGTCCATCAACAGATAAATGGACAAAGAAGAAGTGGTATACGTACCGAATGGAATACTAGACTCAGGAAAAAAATGAACAGTGCCGTTTGCAGGACTACAGATGAGCCTAGAAATAATCATATTAGGTTAAGTAAGTCAAAAGGGAATGACAAATATCCTATGATATCATTTATACCTGTTATCCTAAGATTGCTACCAATGAACATATTTCCACAGAAAAAGACACCCACAGACTTATAAAACAAACGACTGGTTAGCCAAAATGAAAGTTGGGAGGATGGATAAATTAGGACTATGGGGCTAACATACATATACTGATGTACGTTAAATGTATATAAACATAAAACATATAAACTATATGAATTATAGAATCACCAATACATATAAAATATATAAAGACAAAACACCTACCAAATACCAAGGGAGGTCTACTCAACATTCTGTAAAACATACATGGTAACAGGATCCGAAGATGAACAGACATATGTAGGAATTATTGAGCAGATTCTGGACAGCCAGACAATCACAACACTCTAATCAAATTTACTCCAATAAGAAATAGAAATTAAATTTAAAAAACAAACAAAAGTAAGGAGACATAAACTTTTGGGGGCTTGTCCCAGCACATTCCCCTCTAATTTACAACCTCGGAATACTACGTCCAGGAAGACTTTGTGGCCCAAAAAACAAGAGTTGAGAACGTAATAATGCTGCGCCTTGTGGCTGTTTCCCACAACAGGAGCTTTAAACCCAGTGCTAATGGTTGCTTAATAGTCACAAGGATTGCAGGGCTGAAAATGACACCTGCCCTCAAAAAATGCCCCGGTGGAGGGAATAGGCAAGAAAATTCAACACATGACACATTTTTCAAGAAGTCAATATGAAGAGGGAAGTTGTACTCACTCTTTAAAAAAAGGAAAAGAAAAAAATGGACATGAATAAAGCTCAGTATAAGGAATTATTAGCCACATGCAAACCCAACCTCCAAAAAGGTTTCAGCTCACACCAGTCAAATGACCATCAGCAGAAAGTCTACAGACTATACATGCTGAAGGGGATTTAGAGAACTGTGGACCATCTAGCTGCTGGTGGGATGTAACTGGTAAGAGCACTAACGAAAACTGAATGGAGCTGCTTTAAAAGGTAAAAATTGAGCTACCATATGATGCGGCAGGGCACCTTTTGGGCCTATAACCTAAGACCACCAGAATCGGAAAGACAGAGGCAGGCAAATGTGCACGGCAGCAATATTGAAATAGCCAAGATATGGAAGCAAAAAAAGGGTCCAAAAACAAATGAATGGACAAAGAAAAAGTGGTATACGGACAGAATGGAATAGTAACCTCGGTAAAAAAATGAACAATGCCATTTTGAGGAATACAGATGAGCCTACCAATAATCATATTAGGTTAAGTAAGTCAAAAGGGAATGACAAATATCCTATGATATCATTTATACATGTTATCCTAAGACTGCTACCAATGAACATATTTCCACCAAGAAAGACAACACACACTTATAAAACAAACTAATGGTTCACCAAAATGAAAGGTGGGAGGATGGATAAATTAGGATTATGGGGCTAACATACATATACTAATGTATGTTCAATGTATATAAACATATAATATATAAACTATATAATCACCAATACATATAAAATATATAATGAGAAAACACCTACCAAATACCAAGGGAGGTCTACTCAACATTCTGTGTGACATACATGGTAACAGGATCCGAAGATGAACAGACATATGTATGAATCATTGAGCAGATTCTGTACAGCCAGGCAATCACAACACTCTAATCAAAATTACTCCGATAAGAAATATAAAATAAATTTAAAAAAACAAACATTACTAAGGAGACATAAACTTCTGGGGGCTTGTCCCAGCACATTCCCCTCTAATTTACAACCTCGGAACACAACCTCCAGGAAGACTCTGTTACCCTAGTAACAAGAGGTGAGAACGTAATAATGCTGCCGCCTTGTGGCTGTTTCCCACAACAGCAGCTTTAAACCCAGTGCTAATGGTTGCTTAAGAGTCACAAGGACTGCAGGGCTGTAAATGACACCTGCCCACAAAAAATGCCCTGGGGTAGGGAATAGGCAAGGAAATTCAACACATGACAAATTTTTGAAGAAGGCAATATGAAGAGGGAAGTTGTACTCACTCTTTAAAAAAAAGGAAAAGAAAAAAAAAGGGCATGCCTAAAGCTCAGTATACGGAATTATTAGCCACATGCAAATCCAACCTCCAAAAAGGTTTCAGCTCACACCGGTGAAATGTCCATCAGCTAAAAGTCTACAGACTATAAATGCTGAAGGGGTTTTAGAGAACTCTGTACCTTCTAGCTGCTGGTGGGATGTAATTGGTAACAGCGCTAACGAACACTGAATGGAGCTGCTTTAAAAGGTAAAAATTGAGCTACCACATGATGCGGCAGGGCACCTTTTGGGCCTATAACCGAAGACCACCAGAATCGGAAAGACAGAGGCAGGCAAATGTGCACTGCAGCAATATTGAAATAGCCAAGACATGGAAGCAAAAATAAGGTCCATAAACAGATGAATGGACAGAGAAGACGTGGTATATGGACAGAATGGAATATCAGTCACGAAAAACAATAAAAGAACGGCATAGGCAGCACCACAGATGAGCCTAGAGATAATCACGCAACGTGAAGTAAGTCAGAATGCGAAAGACAAATGTCCTATGATATCACTTACGTTATCTGAAAATTCATAAAAATGAACATATTTCCATAGAGAAAGACAATCTCAGATTGAGATTAAGACAAACTTATGGTTAAGCCAATGAAAAGGTGTGAGGAATGGATAAATTAGGATACTGGGGTTAACACACATATACTAATACATATAAAATATATAATCCCCAAAGACCTATGGAATAGCAAGTGTGGTCTACTCAACACTCTGTAATAACCGACATGGAAAAGGACCCAAAGATCAATAGATGTATGTATATGTGTAAATGAACAAGGTTCTGTACACCTAGAACAAAAGACCTTTTTCAATCAAATTTGCTTGACAAAAACTACAACTTAAAGACACAAACAAGAATTAAGGAGGCTAAAACTTATGGGGGTTTGTCCTGGCACATTCCACTCTAATCTGCAACCTCAAAGCACAACTTGCAGCAAGGTTCTGTTTCCCTAGCAAGCAGAGTTGGCAACGTAGAAATGCTGCCACCCTAAGGCCGTTTCCTCAAACAACAGCTTTAAATCTACTGCTAATGGCCAATAATATTCACAAGGACTGCAGGGCTGTAAATGACTCATGCCCTCAAAAACTATCCTGGGGTAGGGAATGGCCATAAAAATCCAAACGGGGCAAATTTTTCAAGAAGCCAATTTGAAGTTGGGAGTTTAGCTCAATCTTAAGAAAACATGAAAAGGACATTGATAAACGCAAAACATCGGGAATTACTAGACGCAGGCAAATCCAATCTACACAAAGGTATCACCTCACACCAGTCACAGTGACCATCAGCAAAAAGTCAACAAACGATAGATGTTGAAGAAGTTGTGGAGAATAGCGTAACCTCTCGGTCTAAGTGGGATGTAAACTGGTAACAGCCAATAATAGGAACAGAATGGCAGCGCGTTTAAAGGTAAAAATTGAGTCACCATATGATCCGGAAGGCCCACTCTTGGGCCTGTCACCTGTAAAAGCCCGAATCAAAACGACACGGGATGGAGAATCGTGTACTGCAGCAGTATTTACAATAGCCAAAACATGGAAGCAAACAAAATGTCCATCAACAGATAAATGGACAAAGAAGAAGTGGTATACGTACCGAATGGAATACTAGACTCAGGAAAAAAATGAACAGTGCCGTTTGCAGGACTACAGATGAGCCTAGAAATAATCATATTAGGTTAAGTAAGTCAAAAGGGAATGACAAATATCCTATGATATCATTTATACCTGTTATCCTAAGATTGCTACCAATGAACATATTTCCACAGAAAAAGACACCCACAGACTTATAAAACAAACGACTGGTTAGCCAAAATGAAAGTTGGGAGGATGGATAAATTAGGACTATGGGGCTAACATACATATACTGATGTACGTTAAATGTATATAAACATAAAACATATAAACTATATGAATTATAGAATCACCAATACATATAAAATATATAAAGACAAAACACCTACCAAATACCAAGGGAGGTCTACTCAACATTCTGTAAAACATACATGGTAACAGGATCCGAAGATGAACAGACATATGTAGGAATTATTGAGCAGATTCTGGACAGCCAGACAATCACAACACTCTAATCAAATTTACTCCAATAAGAAATAGAAATTAAATTTAAAAAACAAACAAAAGTAAGGAGACATAAACTTTTGGGGGCTTGTCCCAGCACATTCCCCTCTAATTTACAACCTCGGAATACTACGTCCAGGAAGACTTTGTGGCCCAAAAAACAAGAGTTGAGAACGTAATAATGCTGCGCCTTGTGGCTGTTTCCCACAACAGGAGCTTTAAACCCAGTGCTAATGGTTGCTTAATAGTCACAAGGATTGCAGGGCTGAAAATGACACCTGCCCTCAAAAAATGCCCCGGTGGAGGGAATAGGCAAGAAAATTCAACACATGACACATTTTTCAAGAAGTCAATATGAAGAGGGAAGTTGTACTCACTCTTTAAAAAAAGGAAAAGAAAAAAATGGACATGAATAAAGCTCAGTATAAGGAATTATTAGCCACATGCAAACCCAACCTCCAAAAAGGTTTCAGCTCACACCAGTCAAATGACCATCAGCAGAAAGTCTACAGACTATACATGCTGAAGGGGATTTAGAGAACTGTGGACCATCTAGCTGCTGGTGGGATGTAACTGGTAAGAGCACTAACGAAAACTGAATGGAGCTGCTTTAAAAGGTAAAAATTGAGCTACCATATGATGCGGCAGGGCACCTTTTGGGCCTATAACCTAAGACCACCAGAATCGGAAAGACAGAGGCAGGCAAATGTGCACGGCAGCAATATTGAAATAGCCAAGATATGGAAGCAAAAAAAGGGTCCAAAAACAAATGAATGGACAAAGAAAAAGTGGTATACGGACAGAATGGAATAGTAACCTCGGTAAAAAAATGAACAATGCCATTTTGAGGAATACAGATGAGCCTACCAATAATCATATTAGGTTAAGTAAGTCAAAAGGGAATGACAAATATCCTATGATATCATTTATACATGTTATCCTAAGACTGCTACCAATGAACATATTTCCACCAAGAAAGACAACACACACTTATAAAACAAACTAATGGTTCACCAAAATGAAAGGTGGGAGGATGGATAAATTAGGATTATGGGGCTAACATACATATACTAATGTATGTTCAATGTATATAAACATATAATATATAAACTATATAATCACCAATACATATAAAATATATAATGAGAAAACACCTACCAAATACCAAGGGAGGTCTACTCAACATTCTGTGTGACATACATGGTAACAGGATCCGAAGATGAACAGACATATGTATGAATCATTGAGCAGATTCTGTACAGCCAGGCAATCACAACACTCTAATCAAAATTACTCCGATAAGAAATATAAAATAAATTTAAAAAAACAAACATTACTAAGGAGACATAAACTTCTGGGGGCTTGTCCCAGCACATTCCCCTCTAATTTACAACCTCGGAACACAACCTCCAGGAAGACTCTGTTACCCTAGTAACAAGAGGTGAGAACGTAATAATGCTGCCGCCTTGTGGCTGTTTCCCACAACAGCAGCTTTAAACCCAGTGCTAATGGTTGCTTAAGAGTCACAAGGACTGCAGGGCTGTAAATGACACCTGCCCACAAAAAATGCCCTGGGGTAGGGAATAGGCAAGGAAATTCAACACATGACAAATTTTTGAAGAAGGCAATATGAAGAGGGAAGTTGTACTCACTCTTTAAAAAAAAGGAAAAGAAAAAAAAAGGGCATGCCTAAAGCTCAGTATACGGAATTATTAGCCACATGCAAATCCAACCTCCAAAAAGGTTTCAGCTCACACCGGTGAAATGTCCATCAGCTAAAAGTCTACAGACTATAAATGCTGAAGGGGTTTTAGAGAACTCTGTACCTTCTAGCTGCTGGTGGGATGTAATTGGTAACAGCGCTAACGAACACTGAATGGAGCTGCTTTAAAAGGTAAAAATTGAGCTACCACATGATGCGGCAGGGCACCTTTTGGGCCTATAACCGAAGACCACCAGAATCGGAAAGACAGAGGCAGGCAAATGTGCACTGCAGCAATATTGAAATAGCCAAGACATGGAAGCAAAAACAAGGTCCATAAACAGATGAATGGACAGAGAAGACGTGGTATATGGACAGAATGGAATATCAGTCACGAAAAACAATAAAAGAACGGCATAGGCAGCACCACAGATGAGCCTAGAGATAATCACGCAACGTGAAGTAAGTCAGAATGCGAAAGACAAATGTCCTATGATATCACTTACGTTATCTGAAAATTCATAAAAATGAACATATTTCCATAGAGAAAGACAATCTCAGATTGAGATTAAGACAAACTTATGGTTAAGCCAATGAAAAGGTGTGAGGAATGGATAAATTAGGATACTGGGGTTAACACACATATACTAATACATATAAAATATATAATCCCCAAAGACCTATGGAATAGCAAGTGTGGTCTACTCAACACTCTGTAATAACCGACATGGAAAAGGACCCAAAGATCAATAGATGTATGTATATGTGTAAATGAACAAGGTTCTGTACACCTAGAACAAAAGACCTTTTTCAATCAAATTTGCTTGACAAAAACTACAACTTAAAGACACAAACAAGAATTAAGGAGGCTAAAACTTATGGGGGTTTGTCCTGGCACATTCCACTCTAATCTGCAACCTCAAAGCACAACTTGCAGCAAGGTTCTGTTTCCCTAGCAAGCAGAGTTGGCAACGTAGAAATGCTGCCACCCTAAGGCCGTTTCCTCAAACAACAGCTTTAAATCTACTGCTAATGGCCAATAATATTCACAAGGACTGCAGGGCTGTAAATGACTCATGCCCTCAAAAACTATCCTGGGGTAGGGAATGGCCATAAAAATCCAAACGGGGCAAATTTTTCAAGAAGCCAATTTGAAGTTGGGAGTTTAGCTCAATCTTAAGAAAACATGAAAAGGACATTGATAAACGCAAAACATCGGGAATTACTAGACGCAGGCAAATCCAATCTACACAAAGGTATCACCTCACACCAGTCACAGTGACCATCAGCAAAAAGTCAACAAACGATAGATGTTGAAGAAGTTGTGGAGAATAGCGTAACCTCTCGGTCTAAGTGGGATGTAAACTGGTAACAGCCAATAATAGGAACAGAATGGCAGCGCGTTTAAAGGTAAAAACTGAGTCACCATATGATCCGGAAGGCCCACTCTTGGGCCTGTCACCTGTAAAAGCCCGAATCAAAACGACACGGGATGGAGAATCGTGTACTGCAGCAGTATTTACAATAGCCAAAACATGGAAGCAAACAAAATGTCCATCAACAGATAAATGGACAAAGAAGAAGTGGTATACGTACCGAATGGAATACTAGACTCAGGAAAAAAATGAACAGTGCCGTTTGCAGGACTACAGATGAGCCTAGAAATAATCATATTAGGTTAAGTAAGTCAAAAGGGAATGACAAATATCCTATGATATCATTTATACCTGTTATCCTAAGATTGCTACCAATGAACATATTTCCACAGAAAAAGACACCCACAGACTTATAAAACAAACGACTGGTTAGCCAAAAGGAAAGTTGGGAGGATGGATAAATTAGGACTATGGGGCTAACATACATATACTGATGTACGTTAAATGTATATAAACATAAAACATATAAACTATATGAATTATAGAATCACCAATACATATAAAATATATAAAGACAAAACACCTACCAAATACCAAGGGAGGTCTACTCAACATTCTGTAAAACATACATGGTAACAGGATCCGAAGATGAACAGACATATGTAGGAATTATTGAGCAGATTCTGGACAGCCAGACAATCACAACACTCTAATCAAATTTACTCCAATAAGAAATAGAAATTAAATTTAAAAAACAAACAAAAGTAAGGAGACATAAACTTTTGGGGGCTTGTCCCAGCACATTCCCCTCTAATTTACAACCTCGGAATACTACGTCCAGGAAGACTTTGTGGCCCAAAAAACAAGAGTTGAGAACGTAATAATGCTGCGCCTTGTGGCTGTTTCCCACAACAGGAGCTTTAAACCCAGTGCTAATGGTTGCTTAATAGTCACAAGGATTGCAGGGCTGAAAATGACACCTGCCCTCAAAAAATGCCCCGGTGGAGGGAATAGGCAAGAAAATTCAACACATGACACATTTTTCAAGAAGTCAATATGAAGAGGGAAGTTGTACTCACTCTTTAAAAAAAGGAAAAGAAAAAAATGGACATGAATAAAGCTCAGTATAAGGAATTATTAGCCACATGCAAACCCAACCTCCAAAAAGGTTTCAGCTCACACCAGTCAAATGACCATCAGCAGAAAGTCTACAGACTATACATGCTGAAGGGGATTTAGAGAACTGTGGACCATCTAGCTGCTGGTGGGATGTAACTGGTAAGAGCACTAACGAAAACTGAATGGAGCTGCTTTAAAAGGTAAAAATTGAGCTACCATATGATGCGGCAGGGCACCTTTTGGGCCTGTAACCTAAGACCACCAGAATCGGAAAGACAGAGGCAGGCAAATGTGCACGGCAGCAATACTGAAATAGCCAAGATATGGAAGCAAAAAAAGGGTCCAAAAACAAATGAATGGACAAAGAAAAAGTGGTATACGGACAGAATGGAATAGTAACCTCGGTAAAAAAATGAACAATGCCATTTTGAGGAATACAGATGAGCCTACCAATAATCATATTAGGTTAAGTAAGTCAAAAGGGAATGACAAATATCCTATGATATCATTTATACATGTTATCCTAAGACTGCTACCAATGAACATATTTCCACCAAGAAAGACAACACACACTTATAAAACAAACTAATGGTTCACCAAAATGAAACGTGGGAGGATGGATAAATTAGGATTATGGGGCTAACATACATATACTAATGTATGTTCAATGTATATAAACATATAATATATAAACTATATAATCACCAATACATATAAAATATATAATGAGAAAACACCTACCAAATACCAAGGGAGGTCTACTCAACATTCTGTGTGACATACATGGTAACAGGATCCGAAGATGAACAGACATATGTATGAATCATTGAGCAGATTCTGTACAGCCAGGCAATCACAACACTCTAATCAAAATTACTCCGATAAGAAATATAAAATAAATTTAAAAAAACAAACATTACTAAGGAGACATAAACTTCTGGGGGCTTGTCCCAGCACATTCCCCTCTAATTTACAACCTCGGAACACAACCTCCAGGAAGACTCTGTTACCCTAGTAACAAGAGGTGAGAACGTAATAATGCTGCCGCCTTGTGGCTGTTTCCCACAACAGCAGCTTTAAACCCAGTGCTAATGGTTGCTTAAGAGTCACAAGGACTGCAGGGCTGTAAATGACACCTGCCCACAAAAAATGCCCTGGGGTAGGGAATAGGCAAGGAAATTCAACACATGACAAATTTTTGAAGAAGGCAATATGAAGAGGGAAGTTGTACTCACTCTTTAAAAAAAAGGAAAAGAAAAAAAAAGGGCATGCCTAAAGCTCAGTATACGGAATTATTAGCCACATGCAAATCCAACCTCCAAAAAGATTTCAGCTCACACCGGTGAAATGTCCATCAGCTAAAAGTCTACAAACTATAAATGCTGAAGGGGTTTTAGAGAACTCTGTACCTTCTAGCTGCTGGTGGGATGTAATTGGTAACAGCGCTAACGAACACTGAATGGAGCTGCTTTAAAAGGTAAAAATTGAGCTACCACATGATGCGGCAGGGCACCTTTTGGGCCTATAACCGAAGACCACCAGAATCGGAAAGACAGAGGCAGGCAAATGTGCACTGCAGCAATATTGAAATAGCCAAGACATGGAAGCAAAAATAAGGTCCATAAACAGATGAATGGACAGAGAAGACGTGGTATATGGACAGAATGGAATATCAGTCACGAAAAACAATAAAAGAACGGCATAGGGAGCACCACAGATGAGCCTAGAGATAATCACGCAACGTGAAGTAAGTCAGAATGCGAAAGACAAATGTCCTATGATATCACTTACGTTATCTGAAAATTCATAAAAATGAACATATTTCCATAGAGAAAGACAATCTCAGATTGAGATTAAGACAAACTTATGGTTAAGCCAATGAAAAGGTGTGAGGAATGGATAAATTAGGATACTGGGGTTAACACACATATACTAATACATATAAAATATATAATCCCCAAAGACCTATGGAATAGCAAGTGTGGTCTACTCAACACTCTGTAATAACCGACATGGAAAAGGACCCAAAGATCAATAGATGTATGTATATGTGTAAATGAACAAGGTTCTGTACACCTAGAACAAAAGACCTTTTTCAATCAAATTTGCTTGACAAAAACTACAACTTAAAGACACAAACAAGAATTAAGGAGGCTAAAACTTATGGGGGTTTGTCCTGGCACATTCCACTCTAATCTGCAACCTCAAAGCACAACTTGCAGCAAGGTTCTGTTTCCCTAGCAAGCAGAGTTGGCAACGTAGAAATGCTGCCACCCTAAGGCCGTTTCCTCAAACAACAGCTTTAAATCTACTGCTAATGGCCAATAATATTCACAAGGACTGCAGGGCTGTAAATGACTCATGCCCTCAAAAACTATCCTGGGGTAGGGAATGGCCATAAAAATCCAAACGGGGCAAATTTTTCAAGAAGCCAATTTGAAGTTGGGAGTTTAGCTCAATCTTAAGAAAACATGAAAAGGACATTGATAAACGCAAAACATCGGGAATTACTAGACGCAGGCAAATCCAATCTACACAAAGGTATCACCTCACACCAGTCACAGTGACCATCAGCAAAAAGTCAACAAACGATAGATGTTGAAGAAGTTGTGGAGAATAGCGTAACCTCTCGGTCTAAGTGGGATGTAAACTGGTAACAGCCAATAATAGGAACAGAATGGCAGCGCGTTTAAAGGTAAAAACTGAGTCACCATATGATCCGGAAGGCCCACTCTTGGGCCTGTCACCTGTAAAAGCCCGAATCAAAACGACACGGGATGGAGAATCGTGTACTGCAGCAGTATTTACAATAGCCAAAACATGGAAGCAAACAAAATGTCCATCAACAGATAAATGGACAAAGAAGAAGTGGTATACGTACCGAATGGAATACTAGACTCAGGAAAAAAATGAACAGTGCCGTTTGCAGGACTACAGATGAGCCTAGAAATAATCATATTAGGTTAAGTAAGTCAAAAGGGAATGACAAATATCCTATGATATCATTTATACCTGTTATCCTAAGATTGCTACCAATGAACATATTTCCACAGAAAAAGACACCCACAGACTTATAAAACAAACGACTGGTTAGCCAAAATGAAAGTTGGGAGGATGGATAAATTAGGACTATGGGGCTAACATACATATACTGATGTACGTTAAATGTATATAAACATAAAACATATAAACTATATGAATTATAGAATCACCAATACATATAAAATATATAAAGACAAAACACCTACCAAATACCAAGGGAGGTCTACTCAACATTCTGTAAAACATACATGGTAACAGGATCCGAAGATGAACAGACATATGTAGGAATTATTGAGCAGATTCTGGACAGCCAGACAATCACAACACTCTAATCAAATTTACTCCAATAAGAAATAGAAATTAAATTTAAAAAACAAACAAAAGTAAGGAGACATAAACTTTTGGGGGCTTGTCCCAGCACATTCCCCTCTAATTTACAACCTCGGAATACTACGTCCAGGAAGACTTTGTGGCCCAAAAAACAAGAGTTGAGAACGTAATAATGCTGCGCCTTGTGGCTGTTTCCCACAACAGGAGCTTTAAACCCAGTGCTAATGGTTGCTTAATAGTCACAAGGATTGCAGGGCTGAAAATGACACCTGCCCTCAAAAAATGCCCCGGTGGAGGGAATAGGCAAGAAAATTCAACACATGACACATTTTTCAAGAAGTCAATATGAAGAGGGAAGTTGTACTCACTCTTTAAAAAAAGGAAAAGAAAAAAATGGACATGAATAAAGCTCAGTATAAGGAATTATTAGCCACATGCAAACCCAACCTCCAAAAAGGTTTCAGCTCACACCAGTCAAATGACCATCAGCAGAAAGTCTACAGACTATACATGCTGAAGGGGATTTAGAGAACTGTGGACCATCTAGCTGCTGGTGGGATGTAACTGGTAAGAGCACTAACGAAAACTGAATGGAGCTGCTTTAAAAGGTAAAAATTGAGCTACCATATGATGCGGCAGGGCACCTTTTGGGCCTATAACCTAAGACCACCAGAATCGGAAAGACAGAGGCAGGCAAATGTGCACGGCAGCAATATTGAAATAGCCAAGATATGGAAGCAAAAAAAGGGTCCAAAAACAAATGAATGGACAAAGAAAAAGTGGTATACGGACAGAATGGAATAGTAACCTCGGTAAAAAAATGAACAATGCCATTTTGAGGAATACAGATGAGCCTACCAATAATCATATTAGGTTAAGTAAGTCAAAAGGGAATGACAAATATCCTATGATATCATTTATACATGTTATCCTAAGACTGCTACCAATGAACATATTTCCACCAAGAAAGACAACACACACTTATAAAACAAACTAATGGTTCACCAAAATGAAAGGTGGGAGGATGGATAAATTAGGATTATGGGGCTAACATACATATACTAATGTATGTTCAATGTATATAAACATATAATATATAAACTATATAATCACCAATACATATAAAATATATAATGAGAAAACACCTACCAAATACCAAGGGAGGTCTACTCAACATTCTGTGTGACATACATGGTAACAGGATCCGAAGATGAACAGACATATGTATGAATCATTGAGCAGATTCTGTACAGCCAGGCAATCACAACACTCTAATCAAAATTACTCCGATAAGAAATATAAAATAAATTTAAAAAAACAAACATTACTAAGGAGACATAAACTTCTGGGGGCTTGTCCCAGCACATTCCCCTCTAATTTACAACCTCGGAACACAACCTCCAGGAAGACTCTGTTACCCTAGTAACAAGAGGTGAGAACGTAATAATGCTGCCGCCTTGTGGCTGTTTCCCACAACAGCAGCTTTAAACCCAGTGCTAATGGTTGCTTAAGAGTCACAAGGACTGCAGGGCTGTAAATGACACCTGCCCACAAAAAATGCCCTGGGGTAGGGAATAGGCAAGGAAATTCAACACATGACAAATTTTTGAAGAAGGCAATATGAAGAGGGAAGTTGTACTCACTCTTTAAAAAAAAGGAAAAGAAAAAAAAAGGGCATGCCTAAAGCTCAGTATACGGAATTATTAGCCACATGCAAATCCAACCTCCAAAAAGATTTCAGCTCACACCGGTGAAATGTCCATCAGCTAAAAGTCTACAAACTATAAATGCTGAAGGGGTTTTAGAGAACTCTGTACCTTCTAGCTGCTGGTGGGATGTAATTGGTAACAGCGCTAACGAACACTGAATGGAGCTGCTTTAAAAGGTAAAAATTGAGCTACCACATGATGCGGCAGGGCACCTTTTGGGCCTATAACCGAAGACCACCAGAATCGGAAAGACAGAGGCAGGCAAATGTGCACTGCAGCAATATTGAAATAGCCAAGACATGGAAGCAAAAATAAGGTCCATAAACAGATGAATGGACAGAGAAGACGTGGTATATGGACAGAATGGAATATCAGTCACGAAAAACAATAAAAGAACGGCATAGGGAGCACCACAGATGAGCCTAGAGATAATCACGCAACGTGAAGTAAGTCAGAATGCGAAAGACAAATGTCCTATGATATCACTTACGTTATCTGAAAATTCATAAAAATGAACATATTTCCATAGAGAAAGACAATCTCAGATTGAGATTAAGACAAACTTATGGTTAAGCCAATGAAAAGGTGTGAGGAATGGATAAATTAGGATACTGGGGTTAACACACATATACTAATACATATAAAATATATAATCCCCAAAGACCTATGGAATAGCAAGTGTGGTCTACTCAACACTCTGTAATAACCGACATGGAAAAGGACCCAAAGATCAATAGATGTATGTATATGTGTAAATGAACAAGGTTCTGTACACCTAGAACAAAAGACCTTTTTCAATCAAATTTGCTTGACAAAAACTACAACTTAAAGACACAAACAAGAATTAAGGAGGCTAAAACTTATGGGGGTTTGTCCTGGCACATTCCACTCTAATCTGCAACCTCAAAGCACAACTTGCAGCAAGGTTCTCTTTCCCTAGCAAGCAGAGTTGGCAACGTAGAAATGCTGCCACCCTAAGGCCGTTTCCTCAAACAACAGCTTTAAATCTACTGCTAATGGCCAATAATATTCACAAGGACTGCAGGGCTGTAAATGACTCATGCCCTCAAAAACTATCCTGGGGTAGGGAATGGCCATAAAAATCCAAACGGGGCAAATTTTTCAAGAAGCCAATTTGAAGTTGGGAGTTTAGCTCAATCTTAAGAAAACATGAAAAGGACATTGATAAACGCAAAACATCGGGAATTACTAGACGCAGGCAAATCCAATCTACACAAAGGTATCACCTCACACCAGTCACAGTGACCATCAGCAAAAAGTCAACAAACGATAGATGTTGAAGAAGTTGTGGAGAATAGCGTAACCTCTCGGTCTAAGTGGGATGTAAACTGGTAACAGCCAATAATAGGAACAGAATGGCAGCGCGTTTAAAGGTAAAAACTGAGTCACCATATGATCCGGAAGGCCCACTCTTGGGCCTGTCACCTGTAAAAGCCCGAATCAAAACGACACGGGATGGAGAATCGTGTACTGCAGCAGTATTTACAATAGCCAAAACATGGAAGCAAACAAAATGTCCATCAACAGATAAATGGACAAAGAAGAAGTGGTATACGTACCGAATGGAATACTAGACTCAGGAAAAAAATGAACAGTGCCGTTTGCAGGACTACAGATGAGCCTAGAAATAATCATATTAGGTTAAGTAAGTCAAAAGGGAATGACAAATATCCTATGATATCATTTATACCTGTTATCCTAAGATTGCTACCAATGAACATATTTCCACAGAAAAAGACACCCACAGACTTATAAAACAAACGACTGGTTAGCCAAAATGAAAGTTGGGAGGATGGATAAATTAGGACTATGGGGCTAACATACATATACTGATGTACGTTAAATGTATATAAACATAAAACATATAAACTATATGAATTATAGAATCACCAATACATATAAAATATATAAAGACAAAACACCTACCAAATACCAAGGGAGGTCTACTCAACATTCTGTAAAACATACATGGTAACAGGATCCGAAGATGAACAGACATATGTAGGAATTATTGAGCAGATTCTGGACAGCCAGACAATCACAACACTCTAATCAAATTTACTCCAATAAGAAATAGAAATTAAATTTAAAAAACAAACAAAAGTAAGGAGACATAAACTTTTGGGGGCTTGTCCCAGCACATTCCCCTCTAATTTACAACCTCGGAATACTACGTCCAGGAAGACTTTGTGGCCCAAAAAACAAGAGTTGAGAACGTAATAATGCTGCGCCTTGTGGCTGTTTCCCACAACAGGAGCTTTAAACCCAGTGCTAATGGTTGCTTAATAGTCACAAGGATTGCAGGGCTGAAAATGACACCTGCCCTCAAAAAATGCCCCGGTGGAGGGAATAGGCAAGAAAATTCAACACATGACACATTTTTCAAGAAGTCAATATGAAGAGGGAAGTTGTACTCACTCTTTAAAAAAAGGAAAAGAAAAAAATGGACATGAATAAAGCTCAGTATAAGGAATTATTAGCCACATGCAAACCCAACCTCCAAAAAGGTTTCAGCTCACACCAGTCAAATGACCATCAGCAGAAAGTCTACAGACTATACATGCTGAAGGGGATTTAGAGAACTGTGGACCATCTAGCTGCTGGTGGGATGTAACTGGTAAGAGCACTAACGAAAACTGAATGGAGCTGCTTTAAAAGGTAAAAATTGAGCTACCATATGATGCGGCAGGGCACCTTTTGGGCCTATAACCTAAGACCACCAGAATCGGAAAGACAGAGGCAGGCAAATGTGCACGGCAGCAATATTGAAATAGCCAAGATATGGAAGCAAAAAAAGGGTCCAAAAACAAATGAATGGACAAAGAAAAAGTGGTATACGGACAGAATGGAATAGTAACCTCGGTAAAAAAATGAACAATGCCATTTTGAGGAATACAGATGAGCCTACCAATAATCATATTAGGTTAAGTAAGTCAAAAGGGAATGACAAATATCCTATGATATCATTTATACATGTTATCCTAAGACTGCTACCAATGAACATATTTCCACCAAGAAAGACAACACACACTTATAAAACAAACTAATGGTTCACCAAAATGAAAGGTGGGAGGATGGATAAATTAGGATTATGGGGCTAACATACATATACTAATGTATGTTCAATGTATATAAACATATAATATATAAACTATATAATCACCAATACATATAAAATATATAATGAGAAAACACCTACCAAATACCAAGGGAGGTCTACTCAACATTCTGTGTGACATACATGGTAACAGGATCCGAAGATGAACAGACATATGTATGAATCATTGAGCAGATTCTGTACAGCCAGGCAATCACAACACTCTAATCAAAATTACTCCGATAAGAAATATAAAATAAATTTAAAAAAACAAACATTACTAAGGAGACATAAACTTCTGGGGGCTTGTCCCAGCACATTCCCCTCTAATTTACAACCTCGGAACACAACCTCCAGGAAGACTCTGTTACCCTAGTAACAAGAGGTGAGAACGTAATAATGCTGCCGCCTTGTGGCTGTTTCCCACAACAGCAGCTTTAAACCCAGTGCTAATGGTTGCTTAAGAGTCACAAGGACTGCAGGGCTGTAAATGACACCTGCCCACAAAAAATGCCCTGGGGTAGGGAATAGGCAAGGAAATTCAACACATGACAAATTTTTGAAGAAGGCAATATGAAGAGGGAAGTTGTACTCACTCTTTAAAAAAAAGGAAAAGAAAAAAAAAGGGCATGCCTAAAGCTCAGTATACGGAATTATTAGCCACATGCAAATCCAACCTCCAAAAAGGTTTCAGCTCACACCGGTGAAATGTCCATCAGCTAAAAGTCTACAGACTATAAATGCTGAAGGGGTTTTAGAGAACTCTGTACCTTCTAGCTGCTGGTGGGATGTAATTGGTAACAGCGCTAACGAACACTGAATGGAGCTGCTTTAAAAGGTAAAAATTGAGCTACCACATGATGCGGCAGGGCACCTTTTGGGCCTATAACCGAAGACCACCAGAATCGGAAAGACAGAGGCAGGCAAATGTGCACTGCAGCAATATTGAAATAGCCAAGACATGGAAGCAAAAATAAGGTCCATAAACAGATGAATGGACAGAGAAGACGTGGTATATGGACAGAATGGAATATCAGTCACGAAAAACAATAAAAGAACGGCATAGGCAGCACCACAGATGAGCCTAGAGATAATCACGCAACGTGAAGTAAGTCAGAATGCGAAAGACAAATGTCCTATGATATCACTTACGTTATCTGAAAATTCATAAAAATGAACATATTTCCATAGAGAAAGACAATCTCAGATTGAGATTAAGACAAACTTATGGTTAAGCCAATGAAAAGGTGTGAGGAATGGATAAATTAGGATACTGGGGTTAACACACATATACTAATACATATAAAATATATAATCCCCAAAGACCTATGGAATAGCAAGTGTGGTCTACTCAACACTCTGTAATAACCGACATGGAAAAGGACCCAAAGATCAATAGATGTATGTATATGTGTAAATGAACAAGGTTCTGTACACCTAGAACAAAAGACCTTTTTCAATCAAATTTGCTTGACAAAAACTACAACTTAAAGACACAAACAAGAATTAAGGAGGCTAAAACTTATGGGGGTTTGTCCTGGCACATTCCACTCTAATCTGCAACCTCAAAGCACAACTTGCAGCAAGGTTCTCTTTCCCTAGCAAGCAGAGTTGGCAACGTAGAAATGCTGCCACCCTAAGGCCGTTTCCTCAAACAACAGCTTTAAATCTACTGCTAATGGCCAATAATATTCACAAGGACTGCAGGGCTGTAAATGACTCATGCCCTCAAAAACTATCCTGGGGTAGGGAATGGCCATAAAAATCCAAACGGGGCAAATTTTTCAAGAAGCCAATTTGAAGTTGGGAGTTTAGCTCAATCTTAAGAAAACATGAAAAGGACATTGATAAACGCAAAACATCGGGAATTACTAGACGCAGGCAAATCCAATCTACACAAAGGTATCACCTCACACCAGTCACAGTGACCATCAGCAAAAAGTCAACAAACGATAGATGTTGAAGAAGTTGTGGAGAATAGCGTAACCTCTCGGTCTAAGTGGGATGTAAACTGGTAACAGCCAATAATAGGAACAGAATGGCAGCGCGTTTAAAGGTAAAAACTGAGTCACCATATGATCCGGAAGGCCCACTCTTGGGCCTGTCACCTGTAAAAGCCCGAATCAAAACGACACGGGATGGAGAATCGTGTACTGCAGCAGTATTTACAATAGCCAAAACATGGAAGCAAACAAAATGTCCATCAACAGATAAATGGACAAAGAAGAAGTGGTATACGTACCGAATGGAATACTAGACTCAGGAAAAAAATGAACAGTGCCGTTTGCAGGACTACAGATGAGCCTAGAAATAATCATATTAGGTTAAGTAAGTCAAAAGGGAATGACAAATATCCTATGATATCATTTATACCTGTTATCCTAAGATTGCTACCAATGAACATATTTCCACAGAAAAAGACACCCACAGACTTATAAAACAAACGACTGGTTAGCCAAAAGGAAAGTTGGGAGGATGGATAAATTAGGACTATGGGGCTAACATACATATACTGATGTACGTTAAATGTATATAAACATAAAACATATAAACTATATGAATTATAGAATCACCAATACATATAAAATATATAAAGACAAAACACCTACCAAATACCAAGGGAGGTCTACTCAACATTCTGTAAAACATACATGGTAACAGGATCCGAAGATGAACAGACATATGTAGGAATTATTGAGCAGATTCTGGACAGCCAGACAATCACAACACTCTAATCAAATTTACTCCAATAAGAAATAGAAATTAAATTTAAAAAACAAACAAAAGTAAGGAGACATAAACTTTTGGGGGCTTGTCCCAGCACATTCCCCTCTAATTTACAACCTCGGAATACTACGTCCAGGAAGACTTTGTGGCCCAAAAAACAAGAGTTGAGAACGTAATAATGCTGCGCCTTGTGGCTGTTTCCCACAACAGGAGCTTTAAACCCAGTGCTAATGGTTGCTTAATAGTCACAAGGATTGCAGGGCTGAAAATGACACCTGCCCTCAAAAAATGCCCCGGTGGAGGGAATAGGCAAGAAAATTCAACACATGACACATTTTTCAAGAAGTCAATATGAAGAGGGAAGTTGTACTCACTCTTTAAAAAAAGGAAAAGAAAAAAATGGACATGAATAAAGCTCAGTATAAGGAATTATTAGCCACATGCAAACCCAACCTCCAAAAAGGTTTCAGCTCACACCAGTCAAATGACCATCAGCAGAAAGTCTACAGACTATACATGCTGAAGGGGATTTAGAGAACTGTGGACCATCTAGCTGCTGGTGGGATGTAACTGGTAAGAGCACTAACGAAAACTGAATGGAGCTGCTTTAAAAGGTAAAAATTGAGCTACCATATGATGCGGCAGGGCACCTTTTGGGCCTATAACCTAAGACCACCAGAATCGGAAAGACAGAGGCAGGCAAATGTGCACGGCAGCAATATTGAAATAGCCAAGATATGGAAGCAAAAAAAGGGTCCAAAAACAAATGAATGGACAAAGAAAAAGTGGTATACGGACAGAATGGAATAGTAACCTCGGTAAAAAAATGAACAATGCCATTTTGAGGAATACAGATGAGCCTACCAATAATCATATTAGGTTAAGTAAGTCAAAAGGGAATGACAAATATCCTATGATATCATTTATACATGTTATCCTAAGACTGCTACCAATGAACATATTTCCACCAAGAAAGACAACACACACTTATAAAACAAACTAATGGTTCACCAAAATGAAAGGTGGGAGGATGGATAAATTAGGATTATGGGGCTAACATACATATACTAATGTATGTTCAATGTATATAAACATATAATATATAAACTATATAATCACCAATACATATAAAATATATAATGAGAAAACACCTACCAAATACCAAGGGAGGTCTACTCAACATTCTGTGTGACATACATGGTAACAGGATCCGAAGATGAACAGACATATGTATGAATCATTGAGCAGATTCTGTACAGCCAGGCAATCACAACACTCTAATCAAAATTACTCCGATAAGAAATATAAAATAAATTTAAAAAAACAAACATTACTAAGGAGACATAAACTTCTGGGGGCTTGTCCCAGCACATTCCCCTCTAATTTACAACCTCGGAACACAACCTCCAGGAAGACTCTGTTACCCTAGTAACAAGAGGTGAGAACGTAATAATGCTGCCGCCTTGTGGCTGTTTCCCACAACAGCAGCTTTAAACCCAGTGCTAATGGTTGCTTAAGAGTCACAAGGACTGCAGGGCTGTAAATGACACCTGCCCACAAAAAATGCCCTGGGGTAGGGAATAGGCAAGGAAATTCAACACATGACAAATTTTTGAAGAAGGCAATATGAAGAGGGAAGTTGTACTCACTCTTTAAAAAAAAGGAAAAGAAAAAAAAAGGGCATGCCTAAAGCTCAGTATACGGAATTATTAGCCACATGCAAATCCAACCTCCAAAAAGGTTTCAGCTCACACCGGTGAAATGTCCATCAGCTAAAAGTCTACAGACTATAAATGCTGAAGGGGTTTTAGAGAACTCTGTACCTTCTAGCTGCTGGTGGGATGTAATTGGTAACAGCGCTAACGAACACTGAATGGAGCTGCTTTAAAAGGTAAAAATTGAGCTACCATATGATGCGGCAGGGCACCTTTTGGGCCTGTAACCTAAGACCACCAGAATCGGAAAGACAGAGGCAGGCAAATGTGCACGGCAGCAATACTGAAATAGCCAAGATATGGAAGCAAAAAAAGGGTCCAAAAACAAATGAATGGACAAAGAAAAAGTGGTATACGGACAGAATGGAATAGTAACCTCGGTAAAAAAATGAACAATGCCATTTTGAGGAATACAGATGAGCCTACCAATAATCATATTAGGTTAAGTAAGTCAAAAGGGAATGACAAATATCCTATGATATCATTTATACATGTTATCCTAAGACTGCTACCAATGAACATATTTCCACCAAGAAAGACAACACACACTTATAAAACAAACTAATGGTTCACCAAAATGAAACGTGGGAGGATGGATAAATTAGGATTATGGGGCTAACATACATATACTAATGTATGTTCAATGTATATAAACATATAATATATAAACTATATAATCACCAATACATATAAAATATATAATGAGAAAACACCTACCAAATACCAAGGGAGGTCTACTCAACATTCTGTGTGACATACATGGTAACAGGATCCGAAGATGAACAGACATATGTATGAATCATTGAGCAGATTCTGTACAGCCAGGCAATCACAACACTCTAATCAAAATTACTCCGATAAGAAATATAAAATAAATTTAAAAAAACAAACATTACTAAGGAGACATAAACTTCTGGGGGCTTGTCCCAGCACATTCCCCTCTAATTTACAACCTCGGAACACAACCTCCAGGAAGACTCTGTTACCCTAGTAACAAGAGGTGAGAACGTAATAATGCTGCCGCCTTGTGGCTGTTTCCCACAACAGCAGCTTTAAACCCAGTGCTAATGGTTGCTTAAGAGTCACAAGGACTGCAGGGCTGTAAATGACACCTGCCCACAAAAAATGCCCTGGGGTAGGGAATAGGCAAGGAAATTCAACACATGACAAATTTTTGAAGAAGGCAATATGAAGAGGGAAGTTGTACTCACTCTTTAAAAAAAAGGAAAAGAAAAAAAAAGGGCATGCCTAAAGCTCAGTATACGGAATTATTAGCCACATGCAAATCCAACCTCCAAAAAGATTTCAGCTCACACCGGTGAAATGTCCATCAGCTAAAAGTCTACAAACTATAAATGCTGAAGGGGTTTTAGAGAACTCTGTACCTTCTAGCTGCTGGTGGGATGTAATTGGTAACAGCGCTAACGAACACTGAATGGAGCTGCTTTAAAAGGTAAAAATTGAGCTACCACATGATGCGGCAGGGCACCTTTTGGGCCTATAACCGAAGACCACCAGAATCGGAAAGACAGAGGCAGGCAAATGTGCACTGCAGCAATATTGAAATAGCCAAGACATGGAAGCAAAAATAAGGTCCATAAACAGATGAATGGACAGAGAAGACGTGGTATATGGACAGAATGGAATATCAGTCACGAAAAACAATAAAAGAACGGCATAGGCAGCACCACAGATGAGCCTAGAGATAATCACGCAACGTGAAGTAAGTCAGAATGCGAAAGACAAATGTCCTATGATATCACTTACGTTATCTGAAAATTCATAAAAATGAACATATTTCCATAGAGAAAGACAATCTCAGATTGAGATTAAGACAAACTTATGGTTAAGCCAATGAAAAGGTGTGAGGAATGGATAAATTAGGATACTGGGGTTAACACACATATACTAATACATATAAAATATATAATCCCCAAAGACCTATGGAATAGCAAGTGTGGTCTACTCAACACTCTGTAATAACCGACATGGAAAAGGACCCAAAGATCAATAGATGTATGTATATGTGTAAATGAACAAGGTTCTGTACACCTAGAACAAAAGACCTTTTTCAATCAAATTTGCTTGACAAAAACTACAACTTAAAGACACAAACAAGAATTAAGGAGGCTAAAACTTATGGGGGTTTGTCCTGGCACATTCCACTCTAATCTGCAACCTCAAAGCACAACTTGCAGCAAGGTTCTGTTTCCCTAGCAAGCAGAGTTGGCAACGTAGAAATGCTGCCACCCTAAGGCCGTTTCCTCAAACAACAGCTTTAAATCTACTGCTAATGGCCAATAATATTCACAAGGACTGCAGGGCTGTAAATGACTCATGCCCTCAAAAACTATCCTGGGGTAGGGAATGGCCATAAAAATCCAAACGGGGCAAATTTTTCAAGAAGCCAATTTGAAGTTGGGAGTTTAGCTCAATCTTAAGAAAACATGAAAAGGACATTGATAAACGCAAAACATCGGGAATTACTAGACGCAGGCAAATCCAATCTACACAAAGGTATCACCTCACACCAGTCACAGTGACCATCAGCAAAAAGTCAACAAACGATAGATGTTGAAGAAGTTGTGGAGAATAGCGTAACCTCTCGGTCTAAGTGGGATGTAAACTGGTAACAGCCAATAATAGGAACAGAATGGCAGCGCGTTTAAAGGTAAAAACTGAGTCACCATATGATCCGGAAGGCCCACTCTTGGGCCTGTCACCTGTAAAAGCCCGAATCAAAACGACACGGGATGGAGAATCGTGTACTGCAGCAGTATTTACAATA
Source organism: Eubalaena glacialis (assembly GCF_028564815.1). NCBI lineage: Eukaryota > Metazoa > Chordata > Mammalia > Artiodactyla > Balaenidae > Eubalaena > Eubalaena glacialis. The sequence continues at coordinate 86,054,582 of NC_083717.1, forward strand.
GCCAAAACATGGAAGCAAACAAAATGTCCATCAACAGATAAATGGACAAAGAAGAAGTGGTATACGTACCGAATGGAATACTAGACTCAGGAAAAAAATGAACAGTGCCGTTTGCAGGACTACAGATGAGCCTAGAAATAATCATATTAGGTTAAGTAAGTCAAAAGGGAATGACAAATATCCTATGATATCATTTATACCTGTTATCCTAAGATTGCTACCAATGAACATATTTCCACAGAAAAAGACACCCACAGACTTATAAAACAAACGACTGGTTAGCCAAAATGAAAGTTGGGAGGATGGATAAATTAGGACTATGGGGCTAACATACATATACTGATGTACGTTAAATGTATATAAACATAAAACATATAAACTATATGAATTATAGAATCACCAATACATATAAAATATATAAAGACAAAACACCTACCAAATACCAAGGGAGGTCTACTCAACATTCTGTAAAACATACATGGTAACAGGATCCGAAGATGAACAGACATATGTAGGAATTATTGAGCAGATTCTGGACAGCCAGACAATCACAACACTCTAATCAAATTTACTCCAATAAGAAATAGAAATTAAATTTAAAAAACAAACAAAAGTAAGGAGACATAAACTTTTGGGGGCTTGTCCCAGCACATTCCCCTCTAATTTACAACCTCGGAATACTACGTCCAGGAAGACTTTGTGGCCCAAAAAACAAGAGTTGAGAACGTAATAATGCTGCGCCTTGTGGCTGTTTCCCACAACAGGAGCTTTAAACCCAGTGCTAATGGTTGCTTAATAGTCACAAGGATTGCAGGGCTGAAAATGACACCTGCCCTCAAAAAATGCCCCGGTGGAGGGAATAGGCAAGAAAATTCAACACATGACACATTTTTCAAGAAGTCAATATGAAGAGGGAAGTTGTACTCACTCTTTAAAAAAAGGAAAAGAAAAAAATGGACATGAATAAAGCTCAGTATAAGGAATTATTAGCCACATGCAAACCCAACCTCCAAAAAGGTTTCAGCTCACACCAGTCAAATGACCATCAGCAGAAAGTCTACAGACTATACATGCTGAAGGGGATTTAGAGAACTGTGGACCATCTAGCTGCTGGTGGGATGTAACTGGTAAGAGCACTAACGAAAACTGAATGGAGCTGCTTTAAAAGGTAAAAATTGAGCTACCATATGATGCGGCAGGGCACCTTTTGGGCCTATAACCTAAGACCACCAGAATCGGAAAGACAGAGGCAGGCAAATGTGCACGGCAGCAATATTGAAATAGCCAAGATATGGAAGCAAAAAAAGGGTCCAAAAACAAATGAATGGACAAAGAAAAAGTGGTATACGGACAGAATGGAATAGTAACCTCGGTAAAAAAATGAACAATGCCATTTTGAGGAATACAGATGAGCCTACCAATAATCATATTAGGTTAAGTAAGTCAAAAGGGAATGACAAATATCCTATGATATCATTTATACATGTTATCCTAAGACTGCTACCAATGAACATATTTCCACCAAGAAAGACAACACACACTTATAAAACAAACTAATGGTTCACCAAAATGAAAGGTGGGAGGATGGATAAATTAGGATTATGGGGCTAACATACATATACTAATGTATGTTCAATGTATATAAACATATAATATATAAACTATATAATCACCAATACATATAAAATATATAATGAGAAAACACCTACCAAATACCAAGGGAGGTCTACTCAACATTCTGTGTGACATACATGGTAACAGGATCCGAAGATGAACAGACATATGTATGAATCATTGAGCAGATTCTGTACAGCCAGGCAATCACAACACTCTAATCAAAATTACTCCGATAAGAAATATAAAATAAATTTAAAAAAACAAACATTACTAAGGAGACATAAACTTCTGGGGGCTTGTCCCAGCACATTCCCCTCTAATTTACAACCTCGGAACACAACCTCCAGGAAGACTCTGTTACCCTAGTAACAAGAGGTGAGAACGTAATAATGCTGCCGCCTTGTGGCTGTTTCCCACAACAGCAGCTTTAAACCCAGTGCTAATGGTTGCTTAAGAGTCACAAGGACTGCAGGGCTGTAAATGACACCTGCCCACAAAAAATGCCCTGGGGTAGGGAATAGGCAAGGAAATTCAACACATGACAAATTTTTGAAGAAGGCAATATGAAGAGGGAAGTTGTACTCACTCTTTAAAAAAAAGGAAAAGAAAAAAAAAGGGCATGCCTAAAGCTCAGTATACGGAATTATTAGCCACATGCAAATCCAACCTCCAAAAAGGTTTCAGCTCACACCGGTGAAATGTCCATCAGCTAAAAGTCTACAGACTATAAATGCTGAAGGGGTTTTAGAGAACTCTGTACCTTCTAGCTGCTGGTGGGATGTAATTGGTAACAGCGCTAACGAACACTGAATGGAGCTGCTTTAAAAGGTAAAAATTGAGCTACCACATGATGCGGCAGGGCACCTTTTGGGCCTATAACTGAAGACCACCAGAATCGGAAAGACAGAGGCAGGCAAATGTGCACTGCAGCAATATTGAAATAGCCAAGACATGGAAGCAAAAATAAGGTCCATAAACAGATGAATGGACAGAGAAGACGTGGTATATGGACAGAATGGAATATCAGTCACGAAAAACAATAAAAGAACGGCATAGGCAGCACCACAGATGAGCCTAGAGATAATCACGCAACGTGAAGTAAGTCAGAATGCGAAAGACAAATGTCCTATGATATCACTTACGTTATCTGAAAATTCATAAAAATGAACATATTTCCATAGAGAAAGACAATCTCAGATTGAGATTAAGACAAACTTATGGTTAAGCCAATGAAAAGGTGTGAGGAATGGTTAAATTAGGATACTGGGGTTAACACACATATACTAATACATATAAAATATATAATCCCCAAAGACCTATGGAATAGCAAGTGTGGTCTACTCAACACTCTGTAATAACCGACATGGAAAAGGACCCAAAGATCAATAGATGTATGTATATGTGTAAATGAACAAGGTTCTGTACACCTAGAACAAAAGACCTTTTTCAATCAAATTTGCTTGACAAAAACTACAACTTAAAGACACAAACAAGAATTAAGGAGGCTAAAACTTATGGGGGTTTGTCCTGGCACATTCCACTCTAATCTGCAACCTCAAAGCACAACTTGCAGCAAGGTTCTGTTTCCCTAGCAAGCAGAGTTGGCAACGTAGAAATGCTGCCACCCTAAGGCCGTTTCCTCAAACAACAGCTTTAAATCTACTGCTAATGGCCAATAATATTCACAAGGACTGCAGGGCTGTAAATGACTCATGCCCTCAAAAACTATCCTGGGGTAGGGAATGGCCATAAAAATCCAAACGGGGCAAATTTTTCAAGAAGCCAATTTGAAGTTGGGAGTTTAGCTCAATCTTAAGAAAACATGAAAAGGACATTGATAAACGCAAAACATCGGGAATTACTAGACGCAGGCAAATCCAATCTACACAAAGGTATCACCTCACACCAGTCACAGTGACCATCAGCAAAAAGTCAACAAACGATAGATGTTGAAGAAGTTGTGGAGAATAGCGTAACCTCTCGGTCTAAGTGGGATGTAAACTGGTAACAGCCAATAATAGGAACAGAATGGCAGCGCGTTTAAAGGTAAAAACTGAGTCACCATATGATCCGGAAGGCCCACTCTTGGGCCTGTCACCTGTAAAAGCCCGAATCAAAACGACACGGGATGGAGAATCGTGTACTGCAGCAGTATTTACAATAGCCAAAACATGGAAGCAAACAAAATGTCCATCAACAGATAAATGGACAAAGAAGAAGTGGTATACGTACCGAATGGAATACTAGACTCAGGAAAAAAATGAACAGTGCCGTTTGCAGGACTACAGATGAGCCTAGAAATAATCATATTAGGTTAAGTAAGTCAAAAGGGAATGACAAATATCCTATGATATCATTTATACCTGTTATCCTAAGATTGCTACCAATGAACATATTTCCACAGAAAAAGACACCCACAGACTTATAAAACAAACGACTGGTTAGCCAAAATGAAAGTTGGGAGGATGGATAAATTAGGACTATGGGGCTAACATACATATACTGATGTACGTTAAATGTATATAAACATAAAACATATAAACTATATGAATTATAGAATCACCAATACATATAAAATATATAAAGACAAAACACCTACCAAATACCAAGGGAGGTCTACTCAACATTCTGTAAAACATACATGGTAACAGGATCCGAAGATGAACAGACATATGTAGGAATTATTGAGCAGATTCTGGACAGCCAGACAATCACAACACTCTAATCAAATTTACTCCAATAAGAAATAGAAATTAAATTTAAAAAACAAACAAAAGTAAGGAGACATAAACTTTTGGGGGCTTGTCCCAGCACATTCCCCTCTAATTTACAACCTCGGAATACTACGTCCAGGAAGACTTTGTGGCCCAAAAAACAAGAGTTGAGAACGTAATAATGCTGCGCCTTGTGGCTGTTTCCCACAACAGGAGCTTTAAACCCAGTGCTAATGGTTGCTTAATAGTCACAAGGATTGCAGGGCTGAAAATGACACCTGCCCTCAAAAAATGCCCCGGTGGAGGGAATAGGCAAGAAAATTCAACACATGACACATTTTTCAAGAAGTCAATATGAAGAGGGAAGTTGTACTCACTCTTTAAAAAAAGGAAAAGAAAAAAATGGACATGAATAAAGCTCAGTATAAGGAATTATTAGCCACATGCAAACCCAACCTCCAAAAAGGTTTCAGCTCACACCAGTCAAATGACCATCAGCAGAAAGTCTACAGACTATACATGCTGAAGGGGATTTAGAGAACTGTGGACCATCTAGCTGCTGGTGGGATGTAACTGGTAAGAGCACTAACGAAAACTGAATGGAGCTGCTTTAAAAGGTAAAAATTGAGCTACCATATGATGCGGCAGGGCACCTTTTGGGCCTGTAACCTAAGACCACCAGAATCGGAAAGACAGAGGCAGGCAAATGTGCACGGCAGCAATACTGAAATAGCCAAGATATGGAAGCAAAAAAAGGGTCCAAAAACAAATGAATGGACAAAGAAAAAGTGGTATACGGACAGAATGGAATAGTAACCTCGGTAAAAAAATGAACAATGCCATTTTGAGGAATACAGATGAGCCTACCAATAATCATATTAGGTTAAGTAAGTCAAAAGGGAATGACAAATATCCTATGATATCATTTATACATGTTATCCTAAGACTGCTACCAATGAACATATTTCCACCAAGAAAGACAACACACACTTATAAAACAAACTAATGGTTCACCAAAATGAAAGGTGGGAGGATGGATAAATTAGGATTATGGGGCTAACATACATATACTAATGTATGTTCAATGTATATAAACATATAATATATAAACTATATAATCACCAATACATATAAAATATATAATGAGAAAACACCTACCAAATACCAAGGGAGGTCTACTCAACATTCTGTGTGACATACATGGTAACAGGATCCGAAGATGAACAGACATATGTATGAATCATTGAGCAGATTCTGTACAGCCAGGCAATCACAACACTCTAATCAAAATTACTCCGATAAGAAATATAAAATAAATTTAAAAAAACAAACATTACTAAGGAGACATAAACTTCTGGGGGCTTGTCCCAGCACATTCCCCTCTAATTTACAACCTCGGAACACAACCTCCAGGAAGACTCTGTTACCCTAGTAACAAGAGGTGAGAACGTAATAATGCTGCCGCCTTGTGGCTGTTTCCCACAACAGCAGCTTTAAACCCAGTGCTAATGGTTGCTTAAGAGTCACAAGGACTGCAGGGCTGTAAATGACACCTGCCCACAAAAAATGCCCTGGGGTAGGGAATAGGCAAGGAAATTCAACACATGACAAATTTTTGAAGAAGGCAATATGAAGAGGGAAGTTGTACTCACTCTTTAAAAAAAAGGAAAAGAAAAAAAAAGGGCATGCCTAAAGCTCAGTATACGGAATTATTAGCCACATGCAAATCCAACCTCCAAAAAGGTTTCAGCTCACACCGGTGAAATGTCCATCAGCTAAAAGTCTACAGACTATAAATGCTGAAGGGGTTTTAGAGAACTCTGTACCTTCTAGCTGCTGGTGGGATGTAATTGGTAACAGCGCTAACGAACACTGAATGGAGCTGCTTTAAAAGGTAAAAATTGAGCTACCACATGATGCGGCAGGGCACCTTTTGGGCCTATAACCGAAGACCACCAGAATCGGAAAGACAGAGGCAGGCAAATGTGCACTGCAGCAATATTGAAATAGCCAAGACATGGAAGCAAAAATAAGGTCCATAAACAGATGAATGGACAGAGAAGACGTGGTATATGGACAGAATGGAATATCAGTCACGAAAAACAATAAAAGAACGGCATAGGCAGCACCACAGATGAGCCTAGAGATAATCACGCAACGTGAAGTAAGTCAGAATGCGAAAGACAAATGTCCTATGATATCACTTACGTTATCTGAAAATTCATAAAAATGAACATATTTCCATAGAGAAAGACAATCTCAGATTGAGATTAAGACAAACTTATGGTTAAGCCAATGAAAAGGTGTGAGGAATGGATAAATTAGGATACTGGGGTTAACACACATATACTAATACATATAAAATATATAATCCCCAAAGACCTATGGAATAGCAAGTGTGGTCTACTCAACACTCTGTAATAACCGACATGGAAAAGGACCCAAAGATCAATAGATGTATGTATATGTGTAAATGAACAAGGTTCTGTACACCTAGAACAAAAGACCTTTTTCAATCAAATTTGCTTGACAAAAACTACAACTTAAAGACACAAACAAGAATTAAGGAGGCTAAAACTTATGGGGGTTTGTCCTGGCACATTCCACTCTAATCTGCAACCTCAAAGCACAACTTGCAGCAAGGTTCTGTTTCCCTAGCAAGCAGAGTTGGCAACGTAGAAATGCTGCCACCCTAAGGCCGTTTCCTCAAACAACAGCTTTAAATCTACTGCTAATGGCCAATAATATTCACAAGGACTGCAGGGCTGTAAATGACTCATGCCCTCAAAAACTATCCTGGGGTAGGGAATGGCCATAAAAATCCAAACGGGGCAAATTTTTCAAGAAGCCAATTTGAAGTTGGGAGTTTAGCTCAATCTTAAGAAAACATGAAAAGGACATTGATAAACGCAAAACATCGGGAATTACTAGACGCAGGCAAATCCAATCTACACAAAGGTATCACCTCACACCAGTCACAGTGACCATCAGCAAAAAGTCAACAAACGATAGATGTTGAAGAAGTTGTGGAGAATAGCGTAACCTCTCGGTCTAAGTGGGATGTAAACTGGTAACAGCCAATAATAGGAACAGAATGGCAGCGCGTTTAAAGGTAAAAATTGAGTCACCATATGATCCGGAAGGCCCACTCTTGGGCCTGTCACCTGTAAAAGCCCGAATCAAAACGACACGGGATGGAGAATCGTGTACTGCAGCAGTATTTACAATAGCCAAAACATGGAAGCAAACAAAATGTCCATCAACAGATAAATGGACAAAGAAGAAGTGGTATACGTACCGAATGGAATACTAGACTCAGGAAAAAAATGAACAGTGCCGTTTGCAGGACTACAGATGAGCCTAGAAATAATCATATTAGGTTAAGTAAGTCAAAAGGGAATGACAAATATCCTATGATATCATTTATACCTGTTATCCTAAGATTGCTACCAATGAACATATTTCCACAGAAAAAGACACCCACAGACTTATAAAACAAACGACTGGTTAGCCAAAATGAAAGTTGGGAGGATGGATAAATTAGGACTATGGGGCTAACATACATATACTGATGTACGTTAAATGTATATAAACATAAAACATATAAACTATATGAATTATAGAATCACCAATACATATAAAATATATAAAGACAAAACACCTACCAAATACCAAGGGAGGTCTACTCAACATTCTGTAAAACATACATGGTAACAGGATCCGAAGATGAACAGACATATGTAGGAATTATTGAGCAGATTCTGGACAGCCAGACAATCACAACACTCTAATCAAATTTACTCCAATAAGAAATAGAAATTAAATTTAAAAAACAAACAAAAGTAAGGAGACATAAACTTTTGGGGGCTTGTCCCAGCACATTCCCCTCTAATTTACAACCTCGGAATACTACGTCCAGGAAGACTTTGTGGCCCAAAAAACAAGAGTTGAGAACGTAATAATGCTGCGCCTTGTGGCTGTTTCCCACAACAGGAGCTTTAAACCCAGTGCTAATGGTTGCTTAATAGTCACAAGGATTGCAGGGCTGAAAATGACACCTGCCCTCAAAAAATGCCCCGGTGGAGGGAATAGGCAAGAAAATTCAACACATGACACATTTTTCAAGAAGTCAATATGAAGAGGGAAGTTGTACTCACTCTTTAAAAAAAGGAAAAGAAAAAAATGGACATGAATAAAGCTCAGTATACGGAATTATTAGCCACATGCAAACCCAACCTCCAAAAAGGTTTCAGCTCACACCAGTCAAATGACCATCAGCAGAAAGTCTACAGACTATACATGCTGAAGGGGATTTAGAGAACTGTGGACCATCTAGCTGCTGGTGGGATGTAACTGGTAAGAGCACTAACGAAAACTGAATGGAGCTGCTTTAAAAGGTAAAAATTGAGCTACCATATGATGCGGCAGGGCACCTTTTGGGCCTATAACCTAAGACCACCAGAATCGGAAAGACAGAGGCAGGCAAATGTGCACGGCAGCAATATTGAAATAGCCAAGATATGGAAGCAAAAAAAGGGTCCAAAAACAAATGAATGGACAAAGAAAAAGTGGTATACGGACAGAATGGAATAGTAACCTCGGTAAAAAAATGAACAATGCCATTTTGAGGAATACAGATGAGCCTACCAATAATCATATTAGGTTAAGTAAGTCAAAAGGGAATGACAAATATCCTATGATATCATTTATACATGTTATCCTAAGACTGCTACCAATGAACATATTTCCACCAAGAAAGACAACACACACTTATAAAACAAACTAATGGTTCACCAAAATGAAAGGTGGGAGGATGGATAAATTAGGATTATGGGGCTAACATACATATACTAATGTATGTTCAATGTATATAAACATATAATATATAAACTATATAATCACCAATACATATAAAATATATAATGAGAAAACACCTACCAAATACCAAGGGAGGTCTACTCAACATTCTGTGTGACATACATGGTAACAGGATCCGAAGATGAACAGACATATGTATGAATCATTGAGCAGATTCTGTACAGCCAGGCAATCACAACACTCTAATCAAAATTACTCCGATAAGAAATATAAAATAAATTTAAAAAAACAAACATTACTAAGGAGACATAAACTTCTGGGGGCTTGTCCCAGCACATTCCCCTCTAATTTACAACCTCGGAACACAACCTCCAGGAAGACTCTGTTACCCTAGTAACAAGAGGTGAGAACGTAATAATGCTGCCGCCTTGTGGCTGTTTCCCACAACAGCAGCTTTAAACCCAGTGCTAATGGTTGCTTAAGAGTCACAAGGACTGCAGGGCTGTAAATGACACCTGCCCACAAAAAATGCCCTGGGGTAGGGAATAGGCAAGGAAATTCAACACATGACAAATTTTTGAAGAAGGCAATATGAAGAGGGAAGTTGTACTCACTCTTTAAAAAAAAGGAAAAGAAAAAAAAAGGGCATGCCTAAAGCTCAGTATACGGAATTATTAGCCACATGCAAATCCAACCTCCAAAAAGGTTTCAGCTCACACCGGTGAAATGTCCATCAGCTAAAAGTCTACAGACTATAAATGCTGAAGGGGTTTTAGAGAACTCTGTACCTTCTAGCTGCTGGTGGGATGTAATTGGTAACAGCGCTAACGAACACTGAATGGAGCTGCTTTAAAAGGTAAAAATTGAGCTACCACATGATGCGGCAGGGCACCTTTTGGGCCTATAACCGAAGACCACCAGAATCGGAAAGACAGAGGCAGGCAAATGTGCACTGCAGCAATATTGAAATAGCCAAGACATGGAAGCAAAAATAAGGTCCATAAACAGATGAATGGACAGAGAAGACGTGGTATATGGACAGAATGGAATATCAGTCACGAAAAACAATAAAAGAACGGCATAGGCAGCACCACAGATGAGCCTAGAGATAATCACGCAACGTGAAGTAAGTCAGAATGCGAAAGACAAATGTCCTATGATATCACTTACGTTATCTGAAAATTCATAAAAATGAACATATTTCCATAGAGAAAGACAATCTCAGATTGAGATTAAGACAAACTTATGGTTAAGCCAATGAAAAGGTGTGAGGAATGGATAAATTAGGATACTGGGGTTAACACACATATACTAATACATATAAAATATATAATCCCCAAAGACCTATGGAATAGCAAGTGTGGTCTACTCAACACTCTGTAATAACCGACATGGAAAAGGACCCAAAGATCAATAGATGTATGTATATGTGTAAATGAACAAGGTTCTGTACACCTAGAACAAAAGACCTTTTTCAATCAAATTTGCTTGACAAAAACTACAACTTAAAGACACAAACAAGAATTAAGGAGGCTAAAACTTATGGGGGTTTGTCCTGGCACATTCCACTCTAATCTGCAACCTCAAAGCACAACTTGCAGCAAGGTTCTGTTTCCCTAGCAAGCAGAGTTGGCAACGTAGAAATGCTGCCACCCTAAGGCCGTTTCCTCAAACAACAGCTTTAAATCTACTGCTAATGGCCAATAATATTCACAAGGACTGCAGGGCTGTAAATGACTCATGCCCTCAAAAACTATCCTGGGGTAGGGAATGGCCATAAAAATCCAAACGGGGCAAATTTTTCAAGAAGCCAATTTGAAGTTGGGAGTTTAGCTCAATCTTAAGAAAACATGAAAAGGACATTGATAAACGCAAAACATCGGGAATTACTAGACGCAGGCAAATCCAATCTACACAAAGGTATCACCTCACACCAGTCACAGTGACCATCAGCAAAAAGTCAACAAACGATAGATGTTGAAGAAGTTGTGGAGAATAGCGTAACCTCTCGGTCTAAGTGGGATGTAAACTGGTAACAGCCAATAATAGGAACAGAATGGCAGCGCGTTTAAAGGTAAAAATTGAGTCACCATATGATCCGGAAGGCCCACTCTTGGGCCTGTCACCTGTAAAAGCCCGAATCAAAACGACACGGGATGGAGAATCGTGTACTGCAGCAGTATTTACAATAGCCAAAACATGGAAGCAAACAAAATGTCCATCAACAGATAAATGGACAAAGAAGAAGTGGTATACGTACCGAATGGAATACTAGACTCAGGAAAAAAATGAACAGTGCCGTTTGCAGGACTACAGATGAGCCTAGAAATAATCATATTAGGTTAAGTAAGTCAAAAGGGAATGACAAATATCCTATGATATCATTTATACCTGTTATCCTAAGATTGCTACCAATGAACATATTTCCACAGAAAAAGACACCCACAGACTTATAAAACAAACGACTGGTTAGCCAAAATGAAAGTTGGGAGGATGGATAAATTAGGACTATGGGGCTAACATACATATACTGATGTACGTTAAATGTATATAAACATAAAACATATAAACTATATGAATTATAGAATCACCAATACATATAAAATATATAAAGACAAAACACCTACCAAATACCAAGGGAGGTCTACTCAACATTCTGTAAAACATACATGGTAACAGGATCCGAAGATGAACAGACATATGTAGGAATTATTGAGCAGATTCTGGACAGCCAGACAATCACAACACTCTAATCAAATTTACTCCAATAAGAAATAGAAATTAAATTTAAAAAACAAACAAAAGTAAGGAGACATAAACTTTTGGGGGCTTGTCCCAGCACATTCCCCTCTAATTTACAACCTCGGAATACTACGTCCAGGAAGACTTTGTGGCCCAAAAAACAAGAGTTGAGAACGTAATAATGCTGCGCCTTGTGGCTGTTTCCCACAACAGGAGCTTTAAACCCAGTGCTAATGGTTGCTTAATAGTCACAAGGATTGCAGGGCTGAAAATGACACCTGCCCTCAAAAAATGCCCCGGTGGAGGGAATAGGCAAGAAAATTCAACACATGACACATTTTTCAAGAAGTCAATATGAAGAGGGAAGTTGTACTCACTCTTTAAAAAAAGGAAAAGAAAAAAATGGACATGAATAAAGCTCAGTATAAGGAATTATTAGCCACATGCAAACCCAACCTCCAAAAAGGTTTCAGCTCACACCAGTCAAATGACCATCAGCAGAAAGTCTACAGACTATACATGCTGAAGGGGATTTAGAGAACTGTGGACCATCTAGCTGCTGGTGGGATGTAACTGGTAAGAGCACTAACGAAAACTGAATGGAGCTGCTTTAAAAGGTAAAAATTGAGCTACCATATGATGCGGCAGGGCACCTTTTGGGCCTATAACCTAAGACCACCAGAATCGGAAAGACAGAGGCAGGCAAATGTGCACGGCAGCAATATTGAAATAGCCAAGATATGGAAGCAAAAAAAGGGTCCAAAAACAAATGAATGGACAAAGAAAAAGTGGTATACGGACAGAATGGAATAGTAACCTCGGTAAAAAAATGAACAATGCCATTTTGAGGAATACAGATGAGCCTACCAATAATCATATTAGGTTAAGTAAGTCAAAAGGGAATGACAAATATCCTATGATATCATTTATACATGTTATCCTAAGACTGCTACCAATGAACATATTTCCACCAAGAAAGACAACACACACTTATAAAACAAACTAATGGTTCACCAAAATGAAAGGTGGGAGGATGGATAAATTAGGATTATGGGGCTAACATACATATACTAATGTATGTTCAATGTATATAAACATATAATATATAAACTATATAATCACCAATACATATAAAATATATAATGAGAAAACACCTACCAAATACCAAGGGAGGTCTACTCAACATTCTGTGTGACATACATGGTAACAGGATCCGAAGATGAACAGACATATGTATGAATCATTGAGCAGATTCTGTACAGCCAGGCAATCACAACACTCTAATCAAAATTACTCCGATAAGAAATATAAAATAAATTTAAAAAAACAAACATTACTAAGGAGACATAAACTTCTGGGGGCTTGTCCCAGCACATTCCCCTCTAATTTACAACCTCGGAACACAACCTCCAGGAAGACTCTGTTACCCTAGTAACAAGAGGTGAGAACGTAATAATGCTGCCGCCTTGTGGCTGTTTCCCACAACAGCAGCTTTAAACCCAGTGCTAATGGTTGCTTAAGAGTCACAAGGACTGCAGGGCTGTAAATGACACCTGCCCACAAAAAATGCCCTGGGGTAGGGAATAGGCAAGGAAATTCAACACATGACAAATTTTTGAAGAAGGCAATATGAAGAGGGAAGTTGTACTCACTCTTTAAAAAAAAGGAAAAGAAAAAAAAAGGGCATGCCTAAAGCTCAGTATACGGAATTATTAGCCACATGCAAATCCAACCTCCAAAAAGGTTTCAGCTCACACCGGTGAAATGTCCATCAGCTAAAAGTCTACAGACTATAAATGCTGAAGGGGTTTTAGAGAACTCTGTACCTTCTAGCTGCTGGTGGGATGTAATTGGTAACAGCGCTAACGAACACTGAATGGAGCTGCTTTAAAAGGTAAAAATTGAGCTACCATATGATGCGGCAGGGCACCTTTTGGGCCTGTAACCTAAGACCACCAGAATCGGAAAGACAGAGGCAGGCAAATGTGCACGGCAGCAATACTGAAATCGCCAAGATATGGAAGCAAAAAAAGGGTCCAAAAACAAATGAATGGACAAAGAAAAAGTGGTATACGGACAGAATGGAATAGTAACCTCGGTAAAAAAATGAACAATGCCATTTTGAGGAATACAGATGAGCCTACCAATAATCATATTAGGTTAAGTAAGTCAAAAGGGAATGACAAATATCCTATGATATCATTTATACATGTTATCCTAAGACTGCTACCAATGAACATATTTCCACCAAGAAAGACAACACACACTTATAAAACAAACTAATGGTTCACCAAAATGAAACGTGGGAGGATGGATAAATTAGGATTATGGGGCTAACATACATATACTAATGTATGTTCAATGTATATAAACATATAATATATAAACTATATAATCACCAATACATATAAAATATATAATGAGAAAACACCTACCAAATACCAAGGGAGGTCTACTCAACATTCTGTGTGACATACATGGTAACAGGATCCGAAGATGAACAGACATATGTATGAATCATTGAGCAGATTCTGTACAGCCAGGCAATCACAACACTCTAATCAAAATTACTCCGATAAGAAATATAAAATAAATTTAAAAAAACAAACATTACTAAGGAGACATAAACTTCTGGGGGCTTGTCCCAGCACATTCCCCTCTAATTTACAACCTCGGAACACAACCTCCAGGAAGACTCTGTTACCCTAGTAACAAGAGGTGAGAACGTAATAATGCTGCCGCCTTGTGGCTGTTTCCCACAACAGCAGCTTTAAACCCAGTGCTAATGGTTGCTTAAGAGTCACAAGGACTGCAGGGCTGTAAATGACACCTGCCCACAAAAAATGCCCTGGGGTAGGGAATAGGCAAGGAAATTCAACACATGACAAATTTTTGAAGAAGGCAATATGAAGAGGGAAGTTGTACTCACTCTTTAAAAAAAAGGAAAAGAAAAAAAAAGGGCATGCCTAAAGCTCAGTATACGGAATTATTAGCCACATGCAAATCCAACCTCCAAAAAGATTTCAGCTCACACCGGTGAAATGTCCATCAGCTAAAAGTCTACAAACTATAAATGCTGAAGGGGTTTTAGAGAACTCTGTACCTTCTAGCTGCTGGTGGGATGTAATTGGTAACAGCGCTAACGAACACTGAATGGAGCTGCTTTAAAAGGTAAAAATTGAGCTACCACATGATGCGGCAGGGCACCTTTTGGGCCTATAACCGAAGACCACCAGAATCGGAAAGACAGAGGCAGGCAAATGTGCACTGCAGCAATATTGAAATAGCCAAGACATGGAAGCAAAAATAAGGTCCATAAACAGATGAATGGACAGAGAAGACGTGGTATATGGACAGAATGGAATATCAGTCACGAAAAACAATAAAAGAACGGCATAGGCAGCACCACAGATGAGCCTAGAGATAATCACGCAACGTGAAGTAAGTCAGAATGCGAAAGACAAATGTCCTATGATATCACTTACGTTATCTGAAAATTCATAAAAATGAACATATTTCCATAGAGAAAGACAATCTCAGATTGAGATTAAGACAAACTTATGGTTAAGCCAATGAAAAGGTGTGAGGAATGGATAAATTAGGATACTGGGGTTAACACACATATACTAATACATATAAAATATATAATCCCCAAAGACCTATGGAATAGCAAGTGTGGTCTACTCAACACTCTGTAATAACCGACATGGAAAAGGACCCAAAGATCAATAGATGTATGTATATGTGTAAATGAACAAGGTTCTGTACACCTAGAACAAAAGACCTTTTTCAATCAAATTTGCTTGACAAAAACTACAACTTAAAGACACAAACAAGAATTAAGGAGGCTAAAACTTATGGGGGTTTGTCCTGGCACATTCCACTCTAATCTGCAACCTCAAAGCACAACTTGCAGCAAGGTTCTGTTTCCCTAGCAAGCAGAGTTGGCAACGTAGAAATGCTGCCACCCTAAGGCCGTTTCCTCAAACAACAGCTTTAAATCTACTGCTAATGGCCAATAATATTCACAAGGACTGCAGGGCTGTAAATGACTCATGCCCTCAAAAACTATCCTGGGGTAGGGAATGGCCATAAAAATCCAAACGGGGCAAATTTTTCAAGAAGCCAATTTGAAGTTGGGAGTTTAGCTCAATCTTAAGAAAACATGAAAAGGACATTGATAAACGCAAAACATCGGGAATTACTAGACGCAGGCAAATCCAATCTACACAAAGGTATCACCTCACACCAGTCACAGTGACCATCAGCAAAAAGTCAACAAACGATAGATGTTGAAGAAGTTGTGGAGAATAGCGTAACCTCTCGGTCTAAGTGGGATGTAAACTGGTAACAGCCAATAATAGGAACAGAATGGCAGCGCGTTTAAAGGTAAAAACTGAGTCACCATATGATCCGGAAGGCCCACTCTTGGGCCTGTCACCTGTAAAAGCCCGAATCAAAACGACACGGGATGGAGAATCGTGTACTGCAGCAGTATTTACAATAGCCAAAACATGGAAGCAAACAAAATGTCCATCAACAGATAAATGGACAAAGAAGAAGTGGTATACGTACCGAATGGAATACTAGACTCAGGAAAAAAATGAACAGTGCCGTTTGCAGGACTACAGATGAGCCTAGAAATAATCATATTAGGTTAAGTAAGTCAAAAGGGAATGACAAATATCCTATGATATCATTTATACCTGTTATCCTAAGATTGCTACCAATGAACATATTTCCACAGAAAAAGACACCCACAGACTTATAAAACAAACGACTGGTTAGCCAAAATGAAAGTTGGGAGGATGGATAAATTAGGACTATGGGGCTAACATACATATACTGATGTACGTTAAATGTATATAAACATAAAACATATAAACTATATGAATTATAGAATCACCAATACATATAAAATATATAAAGACAAAACACCTACCAAATACCAAGGGAGGTCTACTCAACATTCTGTAAAACATACATGGTAACAGGATCCGAAGATGAACAGACATATGTAGGAATTATTGAGCAGATTCTGGACAGCCAGACAATCACAACACTCTAATCAAATTTACTCCAATAAGAAATAGAAATTAAATTTAAAAAACAAACAAAAGTAAGGAGACATAAACTTTTGGGGGCTTGTCCCAGCACATTCCCCTCTAATTTACAACCTCGGAATACTACGTCCAGGAAGACTTTGTGGCCCAAAAAACAAGAGTTGAGAACGTAATAATGCTGCGCCTTGTGGCTGTTTCCCACAACAGGAGCTTTAAACCCAGTGCTAATGGTTGCTTAATAGTCACAAGGATTGCAGGGCTGAAAATGACACCTGCCCTCAAAAAATGCCCCGGTGGAGGGAATAGGCAAGAAAATTCAACACATGACACATTTTTCAAGAAGTCAATATGAAGAGGGAAGTTGTACTCACTCTTTAAAAAAAGGAAAAGAAAAAAATGGACATGAATAAAGCTCAGTATAAGGAATTATTAGCCACATGCAAACCCAACCTCCAAAAAGGTTTCAGCTCACACCAGTCAAATGACCATCAGCAGAAAGTCTACAGACTATACATGCTGAAGGGGATTTAGAGAACTGTGGACCATCTAGCTGCTGGTGGGATGTAACTGGTAAGAGCACTAACGAAAACTGAATGGAGCTGCTTTAAAAGGTAAAAATTGAGCTACCATATGATGCGGCAGGGCACCTTTTGGGCCTATAACCTAAGACCACCAGAATCGGAAAGACAGAGGCAGGCAAATGTGCACGGCAGCAATATTGAAATAGCCAAGATATGGAAGCAAAAAAAGGGTCCAAAAACAAATGAATGGACAAAGAAAAAGTGGTATACGGACAGAATGGAATAGTAACCTCGGTAAAAAAATGAACAATGCCATTTTGAGGAATACAGATGAGCCTACCAATAATCATATTAGGTTAAGTAAGTCAAAAGGGAATGACAAATATCCTATGATATCATTTATACATGTTATCCTAAGACTGCTACCAATGAACATATTTCCACCAAGAAAGACAACACACACTTATAAAACAAACTAATGGTTCACCAAAATGAAAGGTGGGAGGATGGATAAATTAGGATTATGGGGCTAACATACATATACTAATGTATGTTCAATGTATATAAACATATAATATATAAACTATATAATCACCAATACATATAAAATATATAATGAGAAAACACCTACCAAATACCAAGGGAGGTCTACTCAACATTCTGTGTGACATACATGGTAACAGGATCCGAAGATGAACAGACATATGTATGAATCATTGAGCAGATTCTGTACAGCCAGGCAATCACAACACTCTAATCAAAATTACTCCGATAAGAAATATAAAATAAATTTAAAAAAACAAACATTACTAAGGAGACATAAACTTCTGGGGGCTTGTCCCAGCACATTCCCCTCTAATTTACAACCTCGGAACACAACCTCCAGGAAGACTCTGTTACCCTAGTAACAAGAGGTGAGAACGTAATAATGCTGCCGCCTTGTGGCTGTTTCCCACAACAGCAGCTTTAAACCCAGTGCTAATGGTTGCTTAAGAGTCACAAGGACTGCAGGGCTGTAAATGACACCTGCCCACAAAAAATGCCCTGGGGTAGGGAATAGGCAAGGAAATTCAACACATGACAAATTTTTGAAGAAGGCAATATGAAGAGGGAAGTTGTACTCACTCTTTAAAAAAAAGGAAAAGAAAAAAAAAGGGCATGCCTAAAGCTCAGTATACGGAATTATTAGCCACATGCAAATCCAACCTCCAAAAAGGTTTCAGCTCACACCGGTGAAATGTCCATCAGCTAAAAGTCTACAGACTATAAATGCTGAAGGGGTTTTAGAGAACTCTGTACCTTCTAGCTGCTGGTGGGATGTAATTGGTAACAGCGCTAACGAACACTGAATGGAGCTGCTTTAAAAGGTAAAAATTGAGCTACCACATGATGCGGCAGGGCACCTTTTGGGCCTATAACTGAAGACCACCAGAATCGGAAAGACAGAGGCAGGCAAATGTGCACTGCAGCAATATTGAAATAGCCAAGACATGGAAGCAAAAATAAGGTCCATAAACAGATGAATGGACAGAGAAGACGTGGTATATGGACAGAATGGAATATCAGTCACGAAAAACAATAAAAGAACGGCATAGGCAGCACCACAGATGAGCCTAGAGATAATCACGCAACGTGAAGTAAGTCAGAATGCGAAAGACAAATGTCCTATGATATCACTTACGTTATCTGAAAATTCATAAAAATGAACATATTTCCATAGAGAAAGACAATCTCAGATTGAGATTAAGACAAACTTATGGTTAAGCCAATGAAAAGGTGTGAGGAATGGTTAAATTAGGATACTGGGGTTAACACACATATACTAATACATATAAAATATATAATCCCCAAAGACCTATGGAATAGCAAGTGTGGTCTACTCAACACTCTGTAATAACCGACATGGAAAAGGACCCAAAGATCAATAGATGTATGTATATGTGTAAATGAACAAGGTTCTGTACACCTAGAACAAAAGACCTTTTTCAATCAAATTTGCTTGACAAAAACTACAACTTAAAGACACAAACAAGAATTAAGGAGGCTAAAACTTATGGGGGTTTGTCCTGGCACATTCCACTCTAATCTGCAACCTCAAAGCACAACTTGCAGCAAGGTTCTGTTTCCCTAGCAAGCAGAGTTGGCAACGTAGAAATGCTGCCACCCTAAGGCCGTTTCCTCAAACAACAGCTTTAAATCTACTGCTAATGGCCAATAATATTCACAAGGACTGCAGGGCTGTAAATGACTCATGCCCTCAAAAACTATCCTGGGGTAGGGAATGGCCATAAAAATCCAAACGGGGCAAATTTTTCAAGAAGCCAATTTGAAGTTGGGAGTTTAGCTCAATCTTAAGAAAACATGAAAAGGACATTGATAAACGCAAAACATCGGGAATTACTAGACGCAGGCAAATCCAATCTACACAAAGGTATCACCTCACACCA
The DNA here is from genome assembly GCF_028564815.1 of Eubalaena glacialis. Classification (NCBI taxonomy): domain Eukaryota; kingdom Metazoa; phylum Chordata; class Mammalia; order Artiodactyla; family Balaenidae; genus Eubalaena; species Eubalaena glacialis. The sequence goes on from NC_083717.1 coordinate 86,074,504, forward strand.
GTCACAGTGACCATCAGCAAAAAGTCAACAAACGATAGATGTTGAAGAAGTTGTGGAGAATAGCGTAACCTCTCGGTCTAAGTGGGATGTAAACTGGTAACAGCCAATAATAGGAACAGAATGGCAGCGCGTTTAAAGGTAAAAACTGAGTCACCATATGATCCGGAAGGCCCACTCTTGGGCCTGTCACCTGTAAAAGCCCGAATCAAAACGACACGGGATGGAGAATCGTGTACTGCAGCAGTATTTACAATAGCCAAAACATGGAAGCAAACAAAATGTCCATCAACAGATAAATGGACAAAGAAGAAGTGGTATACGTACCGAATGGAATACTAGACTCAGGAAAAAAATGAACAGTGCCGTTTGCAGGACTACAGATGAGCCTAGAAATAATCATATTAGGTTAAGTAAGTCAAAAGGGAATGACAAATATCCTATGATATCATTTATACCTGTTATCCTAAGATTGCTACCAATGAACATATTTCCACAGAAAAAGACACCCACAGACTTATAAAACAAACGACTGGTTAGCCAAAATGAAAGTTGGGAGGATGGATAAATTAGGACTATGGGGCTAACATACATATACTGATGTACGTTAAATGTATATAAACATAAAACATATAAACTATATGAATTATAGAATCACCAATACATATAAAATATATAAAGACAAAACACCTACCAAATACCAAGGGAGGTCTACTCAACATTCTGTAAAACATACATGGTAACAGGATCCGAAGATGAACAGACATATGTAGGAATTATTGAGCAGATTCTGGACAGCCAGACAATCACAACACTCTAATCAAATTTACTCCAATAAGAAATAGAAATTAAATTTAAAAAACAAACAAAAGTAAGGAGACATAAACTTTTGGGGGCTTGTCCCAGCACATTCCCCTCTAATTTACAACCTCGGAATACTACGTCCAGGAAGACTTTGTGGCCCAAAAAACAAGAGTTGAGAACGTAATAATGCTGCGCCTTGTGGCTGTTTCCCACAACAGGAGCTTTAAACCCAGTGCTAATGGTTGCTTAATAGTCACAAGGATTGCAGGGCTGAAAATGACACCTGCCCTCAAAAAATGCCCCGGTGGAGGGAATAGGCAAGAAAATTCAACACATGACACATTTTTCAAGAAGTCAATATGAAGAGGGAAGTTGTACTCACTCTTTAAAAAAAGGAAAAGAAAAAAATGGACATGAATAAAGCTCAGTATAAGGAATTATTAGCCACATGCAAACCCAACCTCCAAAAAGGTTTCAGCTCACACCAGTCAAATGACCATCAGCAGAAAGTCTACAGACTATACATGCTGAAGGGGATTTAGAGAACTGTGGACCATCTAGCTGCTGGTGGGATGTAACTGGTAAGAGCACTAACGAAAACTGAATGGAGCTGCTTTAAAAGGTAAAAATTGAGCTACCATATGATGCGGCAGGGCACCTTTTGGGCCTGTAACCTAAGACCACCAGAATCGGAAAGACAGAGGCAGGCAAATGTGCACGGCAGCAATACTGAAATAGCCAAGATATGGAAGCAAAAAAAGGGTCCAAAAACAAATGAATGGACAAAGAAAAAGTGGTATACGGACAGAATGGAATAGTAACCTCGGTAAAAAAATGAACAATGCCATTTTGAGGAATACAGATGAGCCTACCAATAATCATATTAGGTTAAGTAAGTCAAAAGGGAATGACAAATATCCTATGATATCATTTATACATGTTATCCTAAGACTGCTACCAATGAACATATTTCCACCAAGAAAGACAACACACACTTATAAAACAAACTAATGGTTCACCAAAATGAAAGGTGGGAGGATGGATAAATTAGGATTATGGGGCTAACATACATATACTAATGTATGTTCAATGTATATAAACATATAATATATAAACTATATAATCACCAATACATATAAAATATATAATGAGAAAACACCTACCAAATACCAAGGGAGGTCTACTCAACATTCTGTGTGACATACATGGTAACAGGATCCGAAGATGAACAGACATATGTATGAATCATTGAGCAGATTCTGTACAGCCAGGCAATCACAACACTCTAATCAAAATTACTCCGATAAGAAATATAAAATAAATTTAAAAAAACAAACATTACTAAGGAGACATAAACTTCTGGGGGCTTGTCCCAGCACATTCCCCTCTAATTTACAACCTCGGAACACAACCTCCAGGAAGACTCTGTTACCCTAGTAACAAGAGGTGAGAACGTAATAATGCTGCCGCCTTGTGGCTGTTTCCCACAACAGCAGCTTTAAACCCAGTGCTAATGGTTGCTTAAGAGTCACAAGGACTGCAGGGCTGTAAATGACACCTGCCCACAAAAAATGCCCTGGGGTAGGGAATAGGCAAGGAAATTCAACACATGACAAATTTTTGAAGAAGGCAATATGAAGAGGGAAGTTGTACTCACTCTTTAAAAAAAAGGAAAAGAAAAAAAAAGGGCATGCCTAAAGCTCAGTATACGGAATTATTAGCCACATGCAAATCCAACCTCCAAAAAGGTTTCAGCTCACACCGGTGAAATGTCCATCAGCTAAAAGTCTACAGACTATAAATGCTGAAGGGGTTTTAGAGAACTCTGTACCTTCTAGCTGCTGGTGGGATGTAATTGGTAACAGCGCTAACGAACACTGAATGGAGCTGCTTTAAAAGGTAAAAATTGAGCTACCACATGATGCGGCAGGGCACCTTTTGGGCCTATAACCGAAGACCACCAGAATCGGAAAGACAGAGGCAGGCAAATGTGCACTGCAGCAATATTGAAATAGCCAAGACATGGAAGCAAAAATAAGGTCCATAAACAGATGAATGGACAGAGAAGACGTGGTATATGGACAGAATGGAATATCAGTCACGAAAAACAATAAAAGAACGGCATAGGCAGCACCACAGATGAGCCTAGAGATAATCACGCAACGTGAAGTAAGTCAGAATGCGAAAGACAAATGTCCTATGATATCACTTACGTTATCTGAAAATTCATAAAAATGAACATATTTCCATAGAGAAAGACAATCTCAGATTGAGATTAAGACAAACTTATGGTTAAGCCAATGAAAAGGTGTGAGGAATGGATAAATTAGGATACTGGGGTTAACACACATATACTAATACATATAAAATATATAATCCCCAAAGACCTATGGAATAGCAAGTGTGGTCTACTCAACACTCTGTAATAACCGACATGGAAAAGGACCCAAAGATCAATAGATGTATGTATATGTGTAAATGAACAAGGTTCTGTACACCTAGAACAAAAGACCTTTTTCAATCAAATTTGCTTGACAAAAACTACAACTTAAAGACACAAACAAGAATTAAGGAGGCTAAAACTTATGGGGGTTTGTCCTGGCACATTCCACTCTAATCTGCAACCTCAAAGCACAACTTGCAGCAAGGTTCTGTTTCCCTAGCAAGCAGAGTTGGCAACGTAGAAATGCTGCCACCCTAAGGCCGTTTCCTCAAACAACAGCTTTAAATCTACTGCTAATGGCCAATAATATTCACAAGGACTGCAGGGCTGTAAATGACTCATGCCCTCAAAAACTATCCTGGGGTAGGGAATGGCCATAAAAATCCAAACGGGGCAAATTTTTCAAGAAGCCAATTTGAAGTTGGGAGTTTAGCTCAATCTTAAGAAAACATGAAAAGGACATTGATAAACGCAAAACATCGGGAATTACTAGACGCAGGCAAATCCAATCTACACAAAGGTATCACCTCACACCAGTCACAGTGACCATCAGCAAAAAGTCAACAAACGATAGATGTTGAAGAAGTTGTGGAGAATAGCGTAACCTCTCGGTCTAAGTGGGATGTAAACTGGTAACAGCCAATAATAGGAACAGAATGGCAGCGCGTTTAAAGGTAAAAACTGAGTCACCATATGATCCGGAAGGCCCACTCTTGGGCCTGTCACCTGTAAAAGCCCGAATCAAAACGACACGGGATGGAGAATCGTGTACTGCAGCAGTATTTACAATAGCCAAAACATGGAAGCAAACAAAATGTCCATCAACAGATAAATGGACAAAGAAGAAGTGGTATACGTACCGAATGGAATACTAGACTCAGGAAAAAAATGAACAGTGCCGTTTGCAGGACTACAGATGAGCCTAGAAATAATCATATTAGGTTAAGTAAGTCAAAAGGGAATGACAAATATCCTATGATATCATTTATACCTGTTATCCTAAGATTGCTACCAATGAACATATTTCCACAGAAAAAGACACCCACAGACTTATAAAACAAACGACTGGTTAGCCAAAATGAAAGTTGGGAGGATGGATAAATTAGGACTATGGGGCTAACATACATATACTGATGTACGTTAAATGTATATAAACATAAAACATATAAACTATATGAATTATAGAATCACCAATACATATAAAATATATAAAGACAAAACACCTACCAAATACCAAGGGAGGTCTACTCAACATTCTGTAAAACATACATGGTAACAGGATCCGAAGATGAACAGACATATGTAGGAATTATTGAGCAGATTCTGGACAGCCAGACAATCACAACACTCTAATCAAATTTACTCCAATAAGAAATAGAAATTAAATTTAAAAAACAAACAAAAGTAAGGAGACATAAACTTCTGGGGGCTTGTCCCAGCACATTCCCCTCTAATTTACAACCTCGGAATACTACGTCCAGGAAGACTTTGTGGCCCAAAAAACAAGAGTTGAGAACGTAATAATGCTGCGCCTTGTGGCTGTTTCCCACAACAGGAGCTTTAAACCCAGTGCTAATGGTTGCTTAATAGTCACAAGGATTGCAGGGCTGAAAATGACACCTGCCCTCAAAAAATGCCCCGGTGGAGGGAATAGGCAAGAAAATTCAACACATGACACATTTTTCAAGAAGTCAATATGAAGAGGGAAGTTGTACTCACTCTTTAAAAAAAGGAAAAGAAAAAAATGGACATGAATAAAGCTCAGTATAAGGAATTATTAGCCACATGCAAACCCAACCTCCAAAAAGGTTTCAGCTCACACCAGTCAAATGACCATCAGCAGAAAGTCTACAGACTATACATGCTGAAGGGGATTTAGAGAACTGTGGACCATCTAGCTGCTGGTGGGATGTAACTGGTAAGAGCACTAACGAAAACTGAATGGAGCTGCTTTAAAAGGTAAAAATTGAGCTACCATATGATGCGGCAGGGCACCTTTTGGGCCTATAACCTAAGACCACCAGAATCGGAAAGACAGAGGCAGGCAAATGTGCACGGCAGCAATATTGAAATAGCCAAGATATGGAAGCAAAAAAAGGGTCCAAAAACAAATGAATGGACAAAGAAAAAGTGGTATACGGACAGAATGGAATAGTAACCTCGGTAAAAAAATGAACAATGCCATTTTGAGGAATACAGATGAGCCTACCAATAATCATATTAGGTTAAGTAAGTCAAAAGGGAATGACAAATATCCTATGATATCATTTATACATGTTATCCTAAGACTGCTACCAATGAACATATTTCCACCAAGAAAGACAACACACACTTATAAAACAAACTAATGGTTCACCAAAATGAAAGGTGGGAGGATGGATAAATTAGGATTATGGGGCTAACATACATATACTAATGTATGTTCAATGTATATAAACATATAATATATAAACTATATAATCACCAATACATATAAAATATATAATGAGAAAACACCTACCAAATACCAAGGGAGGTCTACTCAACATTCTGTGTGACATACATGGTAACAGGATCCGAAGATGAACAGACATATGTATGAATCATTGAGCAGATTCTGTACAGCCAGGCAATCACAACACTCTAATCAAAATTACTCCGATAAGAAATATAAAATAAATTTAAAAAAACAAACATTACTAAGGAGACATAAACTTCTGGGGGCTTGTCCCAGCACATTCCCCTCTAATTTACAACCTCGGAACACAACCTCCAGGAAGACTCTGTTACCCTAGTAACAAGAGGTGAGAACGTAATAATGCTGCCGCCTTGTGGCTGTTTCCCACAACAGCAGCTTTAAACCCAGTGCTAATGGTTGCTTAAGAGTCACAAGGACTGCAGGGCTGTAAATGACACCTGCCCACAAAAAATGCCCTGGGGTAGGGAATAGGCAAGGAAATTCAACACATGACAAATTTTTGAAGAAGGCAATATGAAGAGGGAAGTTGTACTCACTCTTTAAAAAAAAGGAAAAGAAAAAAAAAGGGCATGCCTAAAGCTCAGTATACGGAATTATTAGCCACATGCAAATCCAACCTCCAAAAAGGTTTCAGCTCACACCGGTGAAATGTCCATCAGCTAAAAGTCTACAGACTATAAATGCTGAAGGGGTTTTAGAGAACTCTGTACCTTCTAGCTGCTGGTGGGATGTAATTGGTAACAGCGCTAACGAACACTGAATGGAGCTGCTTTAAAAGGTAAAAATTGAGCTACCACATGATGCGGCAGGGCACCTTTTGGGCCTATAACCGAAGACCACCAGAATCGGAAAGACAGAGGCAGGCAAATGTGCACTGCAGCAATATTGAAATAGCCAAGACATGGAAGCAAAAATAAGGTCCATAAACAGATGAATGGACAGAGAAGACGTGGTATATGGACAGAATGGAATATCAGTCACGAAAAACAATAAAAGAACGGCATAGGCAGCACCACAGATGAGCCTAGAGATAATCACGCAACGTGAAGTAAGTCAGAATGCGAAAGACAAATGTCCTATGATATCACTTACGTTATCTGAAAATTCATAAAAATGAACATATTTCCATAGAGAAAGACAATCTCAGATTGAGATTAAGACAAACTTATGGTTAAGCCAATGAAAAGGTGTGAGGAATGGATAAATTAGGATACTGGGGTTAACACACATATACTAATACATATAAAATATATAATCCCCAAAGACCTATGGAATAGCAAGTGTGGTCTACTCAACACTCTGTAATAACCGACATGGAAAAGGACCCAAAGATCAATAGATGTATGTATATGTGTAAATGAACAAGGTTCTGTACACCTAGAACAAAAGACCTTTTTCAATCAAATTTGCTTGACAAAAACTACAACTTAAAGACACAAACAAGAATTAAGGAGGCTAAAACTTATGGGGGTTTGTCCTGGCACATTCCACTCTAATCTGCAACCTCAAAGCACAACTTGCAGCAAGGTTCTGTTTCCCTAGCAAGCAGAGTTGGCAACGTAGAAATGCTGCCACCCTAAGGCCGTTTCCTCAAACAACAGCTTTAAATCTACTGCTAATGGCCAATAATATTCACAAGGACTGCAGGGCTGTAAATGACTCATGCCCTCAAAAACTATCCTGGGGTAGGGAATGGCCATAAAAATCCAAACGGGGCAAATTTTTCAAGAAGCCAATTTGAAGTTGGGAGTTTAGCTCAATCTTAAGAAAACATGAAAAGGACATTGATAAACGCAAAACATCGGGAATTACTAGACGCAGGCAAATCCAATCTACACAAAGGTATCACCTCACACCAGTCACAGTGACCATCAGCAAAAAGTCAACAAACGATAGATGTTGAAGAAGTTGTGGAGAATAGCGTAACCTCTCGGTCTAAGTGGGATGTAAACTGGTAACAGCCAATAATAGGAACAGAATGGCAGCGCGTTTAAAGGTAAAAACTGAGTCACCATATGATCCGGAAGGCCCACTCTTGGGCCTGTCACCTGTAAAAGCCCGAATCAAAACGACACGGGATGGAGAATCGTGTACTGCAGCAGTATTTACAATAGCCAAAACATGGAAGCAAACAAAATGTCCATCAACAGATAAATGGACAAAGAAGAAGTGGTATACGTACCGAATGGAATACTAGACTCAGGAAAAAAATGAACAGTGCCGTTTGCAGGACTACAGATGAGCCTAGAAATAATCATATTAGGTTAAGTAAGTCAAAAGGGAATGACAAATATCCTATGATATCATTTATACCTGTTATCCTAAGATTGCTACCAATGAACATATTTCCACAGAAAAAGACACCCACAGACTTATAAAACAAACGACTGGTTAGCCAAAATGAAAGTTGGGAGGATGGATAAATTAGGACTATGGGGCTAACATACATATACTGATGTACGTTAAATGTATATAAACATAAAACATATAAACTATATGAATTATAGAATCACCAATACATATAAAATATATAAAGACAAAACACCTACCAAATACCAAGGGAGGTCTACTCAACATTCTGTAAAACATACATGGTAACAGGATCCGAAGATGAACAGACATATGTAGGAATTATTGAGCAGATTCTGGACAGCCAGACAATCACAACACTCTAATCAAATTTACTCCAATAAGAAATAGAAATTAAATTTAAAAAACAAACAAAAGTAAGGAGACATAAACTTCTGGGGGCTTGTCCCAGCACATTCCCCTCTAATTTACAACCTCGGAATACTACGTCCAGGAAGACTTTGTGGCCCAAAAAACAAGAGTTGAGAACGTAATAATGCTGCGCCTTGTGGCTGTTTCCCACAACAGGAGCTTTAAACCCAGTGCTAATGGTTGCTTAATAGTCACAAGGATTGCAGGGCTGAAAATGACACCTGCCCTCAAAAAATGCCCCGGTGGAGGGAATAGGCAAGAAAATTCAACACATGACACATTTTTCAAGAAGTCAATATGAAGAGGGAAGTTGTACTCACTCTTTAAAAAAAGGAAAAGAAAAAAATGGACATGAATAAAGCTCAGTATAAGGAATTATTAGCCACATGCAAACCCAACCTCCAAAAAGGTTTCAGCTCACACCAGTCAAATGACCATCAGCAGAAAGTCTACAGACTATACATGCTGAAGGGGATTTAGAGAACTGTGGACCATCTAGCTGCTGGTGGGATGTAACTGGTAAGAGCACTAACGAAAACTGAATGGAGCTGCTTTAAAAGGTAAAAATTGAGCTACCATATGATGCGGCAGGGCACCTTTTGGGCCTATAACCTAAGACCACCAGAATCGGAAAGACAGAGGCAGGCAAATGTGCACGGCAGCAATATTGAAATAGCCAAGATATGGAAGCAAAAAAAGGGTCCAAAAACAAATGAATGGACAAAGAAAAAGTGGTATACGGACAGAATGGAATAGTAACCTCGGTAAAAAAATGAACAATGCCATTTTGAGGAATACAGATGAGCCTACCAATAATCATATTAGGTTAAGTAAGTCAAAAGGGAATGACAAATATCCTATGATATCATTTATACATGTTATCCTAAGACTGCTACCAATGAACATATTTCCACCAAGAAAGACAACACACACTTATAAAACAAACTAATGGTTCACCAAAATGAAAGGTGGGAGGATGGATAAATTAGGATTATGGGGCTAACATACATATACTAATGTATGTTCAATGTATATAAACATATAATATATAAACTATATAATCACCAATACATATAAAATATATAATGAGAAAACACCTACCAAATACCAAGGGAGGTCTACTCAACATTCTGTGTGACATACATGGTAACAGGATCCGAAGATGAACAGACATATGTATGAATCATTGAGCAGATTCTGTACAGCCAGGCAATCACAACACTCTAATCAAAATTACTCCGATAAGAAATATAAAATAAATTTAAAAAAACAAACATTACTAAGGAGACATAAACTTCTGGGGGCTTGTCCCAGCACATTCCCCTCTAATTTACAACCTCGGAACACAACCTCCAGGAAGACTCTGTTACCCTAGTAACAAGAGGTGAGAACGTAATAATGCTGCCGCCTTGTGGCTGTTTCCCACAACAGCAGCTTTAAACCCAGTGCTAATGGTTGCTTAAGAGTCACAAGGACTGCAGGGCTGTAAATGACACCTGCCCACAAAAAATGCCCTGGGGTAGGGAATAGGCAAGGAAATTCAACACATGACAAATTTTTGAAGAAGGCAATATGAAGAGGGAAGTTGTACTCACTCTTTAAAAAAAAGGAAAAGAAAAAAAAAGGGCATGCCTAAAGCTCAGTATACGGAATTATTAGCCACATGCAAATCCAACCTCCAAAAAGGTTTCAGCTCACACCGGTGAAATGTCCATCAGCTAAAAGTCTACAGACTATAAATGCTGAAGGGGTTTTAGAGAACTCTGTACCTTCTAGCTGCTGGTGGGATGTAATTGGTAACAGCGCTAACGAACACTGAATGGAGCTGCTTTAAAAGGTAAAAATTGAGCTACCACATGATGCGGCAGGGCACCTTTTGGGCCTATAACCGAAGACCACCAGAATCGGAAAGACAGAGGCAGGCAAATGTGCACTGCAGCAATATTGAAATAGCCAAGACATGGAAGCAAAAATAAGGTCCATAAACAGATGAATGGACAGAGAAGACGTGGTATATGGACAGAATGGAATATCAGTCACGAAAAACAATAAAAGAACGGCATAGGCAGCACCACAGATGAGCCTAGAGATAATCACGCAACGTGAAGTAAGTCAGAATGCGAAAGACAAATGTCCTATGATATCACTTACGTTATCTGAAAATTCATAAAAATGAACATATTTCCATAGAGAAAGACAATCTCAGATTGAGATTAAGACAAACTTATGGTTAAGCCAATGAAAAGGTGTGAGGAATGGATAAATTAGGATACTGGGGTTAACACACATATACTAATACATATAAAATATATAATCCCCAAAGACCTATGGAATAGCAAGTGTGGTCTACTCAACACTCTGTAATAACCGACATGGAAAAGGACCCAAAGATCAATAGATGTATGTATATGTGTAAATGAACAAGGTTCTGTACACCTAGAACAAAAGACCTTTTTCAATCAAATTTGCTTGACAAAAACTACAACTTAAAGACACAAACAAGAATTAAGGAGGCTAAAACTTATGGGGGTTTGTCCTGGCACATTCCACTCTAATCTGCAACCTCAAAGCACAACTTGCAGCAAGGTTCTGTTTCCCTAGCAAGCAGAGTTGGCAACGTAGAAATGCTGCCACCCTAAGGCCGTTTCCTCAAACAACAGCTTTAAATCTACTGCTAATGGCCAATAATATTCACAAGGACTGCAGGGCTGTAAATGACTCATGCCCTCAAAAACTATCCTGGGGTAGGGAATGGCCATAAAAATCCAAACGGGGCAAATTTTTCAAGAAGCCAATTTGAAGTTGGGAGTTTAGCTCAATCTTAAGAAAACATGAAAAGGACATTGATAAACGCAAAACATCGGGAATTACTAGACGCAGGCAAATCCAATCTACACAAAGGTATCACCTCACACCAGTCACAGTGACCATCAGCAAAAAGTCAACAAACGATAGATGTTGAAGAAGTTGTGGAGAATAGCGTAACCTCTCGGTCTAAGTGGGATGTAAACTGGTAACAGCCAATAATAGGAACAGAATGGCAGCGCGTTTAAAGGTAAAAACTGAGTCACCATATGATCCGGAAGGCCCACTCTTGGGCCTGTCACCTGTAAAAGCCCGAATCAAAACGACACGGGATGGAGAATCGTGTACTGCAGCAGTATTTACAATAGCCAAAACATGGAAGCAAACAAAATGTCCATCAACAGATAAATGGACAAAGAAGAAGTGGTATACGTACCGAATGGAATACTAGACTCAGGAAAAAAATGAACAGTGCCGTTTGCAGGACTACAGATGAGCCTAGAAATAATCATATTAGGTTAAGTAAGTCAAAAGGGAATGACAAATATCCTATGATATCATTTATACCTGTTATCCTAAGATTGCTACCAATGAACATATTTCCACAGAAAAAGACACCCACAGACTTATAAAACAAACGACTGGTTAGCCAAAATGAAAGTTGGGAGGATGGATAAATTAGGACTATGGGGCTAACATACATATACTGATGTACGTTAAATGTATATAAACATAAAACATATAAACTATATGAATTATAGAATCACCAATACATATAAAATATATAAAGACAAAACACCTACCAAATACCAAGGGAGGTCTACTCAACATTCTGTAAAACATACATGGTAACAGGATCCGAAGATGAACAGACATATGTAGGAATTATTGAGCAGATTCTGGACAGCCAGACAATCACAACACTCTAATCAAATTTACTCCAATAAGAAATAGAAATTAAATTTAAAAAACAAACAAAAGTAAGGAGACATAAACTTCTGGGGGCTTGTCCCAGCACATTCCCCTCTAATTTACAACCTCGGAATACTACGTCCAGGAAGACTTTGTGGCCCAAAAAACAAGAGTTGAGAACGTAATAATGCTGCGCCTTGTGGCTGTTTCCCACAACAGGAGCTTTAAACCCAGTGCTAATGGTTGCTTAATAGTCACAAGGATTGCAGGGCTGAAAATGACACCTGCCCTCAAAAAATGCCCCGGTGGAGGGAATAGGCAAGAAAATTCAACACATGACACATTTTTCAAGAAGTCAATATGAAGAGGGAAGTTGTACTCACTCTTTAAAAAAAGGAAAAGAAAAAAATGGACATGAATAAAGCTCAGTATAAGGAATTATTAGCCACATGCAAACCCAACCTCCAAAAAGGTTTCAGCTCACACCAGTCAAATGACCATCAGCAGAAAGTCTACAGACTATACATGCTGAAGGGGATTTAGAGAACTGTGGACCATCTAGCTGCTGGTGGGATGTAACTGGTAAGAGCACTAACGAAAACTGAATGGAGCTGCTTTAAAAGGTAAAAATTGAGCTACCATATGATGCGGCAGGGCACCTTTTGGGCCTGTAACCTAAGACCACCAGAATCGGAAAGACAGAGGCAGGCAAATGTGCACGGCAGCAATATTGAAATAGCCAAGATATGGAAGCAAAAAAAGGGTCCAAAAACAAATGAATGGACAAAGAAAAAGTGGTATACGGACAGAATGGAATAGTAACCTCGGTAAAAAAATGAACAATGCCATTTTGAGGAATACAGATGAGCCTACCAATAATCATATTAGGTTAAGTAAGTCAAAAGGGAATGACAAATATCCTATGATATCATTTATACATGTTATCCTAAGACTGCTACCAATGAACATATTTCCACCAAGAAAGACAACACACACTTATAAAACAAACTAATGGTTCACCAAAATGAAAGGTGGGAGGATGGATAAATTAGGATTATGGGGCTAACATACATATACTAATGTATGTTCAATGTATATAAACATATAATATATAAACTATATAATCACCAATACATATAAAATATATAATGAGAAAACACCTACCAAATACCAAGGGAGGTCTACTCAACATTCTGTGTGACATACATGGTAACAGGATCCGAAGATGAACAGACATATGTATGAATCATTGAGCAGATTCTGTACAGCCAGGCAATCACAACACTCTAATCAAAATTACTCCGATAAGAAATATAAAATAAATTTAAAAAAACAAACATTACTAAGGAGACATAAACTTCTGGGGGCTTGTCCCAGCACATTCCCCTCTAATTTACAACCTCGGAACACAACCTCCAGGAAGACTCTGTTACCCTAGTAACAAGAGGTGAGAACGTAATAATGCTGCCGCCTTGTGGCTGTTTCCCACAACAGCAGCTTTAAACCCAGTGCTAATGGTTGCTTAAGAGTCACAAGGACTGCAGGGCTGTAAATGACACCTGCCCACAAAAAATGCCCTGGGGTAGGGAATAGGCAAGGAAATTCAACACATGACAAATTTTTGAAGAAGGCAATATGAAGAGGGAAGTTGTACTCACTCTTTAAAAAAAAGGAAAAGAAAAAAAAAGGGCATGCCTAAAGCTCAGTATACGGAATTATTAGCCACATGCAAATCCAACCTCCAAAAAGGTTTCAGCTCACACCGGTGAAATGTCCATCAGCTAAAAGTCTACAGACTATAAATGCTGAAGGGGTTTTAGAGAACTCTGTACCTTCTAGCTGCTGGTGGGATGTAATTGGTAACAGCGCTAACGAACACTGAATGGAGCTGCTTTAAAAGGTAAAAATTGAGCTACCACATGATGCGGCAGGGCACCTTTTGGGCCTATAACCGAAGACCACCAGAATCGGAAAGACAGAGGCAGGCAAATGTGCACTGCAGCAATATTGAAATAGCCAAGACATGGAAGCAAAAATAAGGTCCATAAACAGATGAATGGACAGAGAAGACGTGGTATATGGACAGAATGGAATATCAGTCACGAAAAACAATAAAAGAACGGCATAGGCAGCACCACAGATGAGCCTAGAGATAATCACGCAACGTGAAGTAAGTCAGAATGCGAAAGACAAATGTCCTATGATATCACTTACGTTATCTGAAAATTCATAAAAATGAACATATTTCCATAGAGAAAGACAATCTCAGATTGAGATTAAGACAAACTTATGGTTAAGCCAATGAAAAGGTGTGAGGAATGGATAAATTAGGATACTGGGGTTAACACACATATACTAATACATATAAAATATATAATCCCCAAAGACCTATGGAATAGCAAGTGTGGTCTACTCAACACTCTGTAATAACCGACATGGAAAAGGACCCAAAGATCAATAGATGTATGTATATGTGTAAATGAACAAGGTTCTGTACACCTAGAACAAAAGACCTTTTTCAATCAAATTTGCTTGACAAAAACTACAACTTAAAGACACAAACAAGAATTAAGGAGGCTAAAACTTATGGGGGTTTGTCCTGGCACATTCCACTCTAATCTGCAACCTCAAAGCACAACTTGCAGCAAGGTTCTGTTTCCCTAGCAAGCAGAGTTGGCAACGTAGAAATGCTGCCACCCTAAGGCCGTTTCCTCAAACAACAGCTTTAAATCTACTGCTAATGGCCAATAATATTCACAAGGACTGCAGGGCTGTAAATGACTCATGCCCTCAAAAACTATCCTGGGGTAGGGAATGGCCATAAAAATCCAAACGGGGCAAATTTTTCAAGAAGCCAATTTGAAGTTGGGAGTTTAGCTCAATCTTAAGAAAACATGAAAAGGACATTGATAAACGCAAAACATCGGGAATTACTAGACGCAGGCAAATCCAATCTACACAAAGGTATCACCTCACACCAGTCACAGTGACCATCAGCAAAAAGTCAACAAACGATAGATGTTGAAGAAGTTGTGGAGAATAGCGTAACCTCTCGGTCTAAGTGGGATGTAAACTGGTAACAGCCAATAATAGGAACAGAATGGCAGCGCGTTTAAAGGTAAAAACTGAGTCACCATATGATCCGGAAGGCCCACTCTTGGGCCTGTCACCTGTAAAAGCCCGAATCAAAACGACACGGGATGGAGAATCGTGTACTGCAGCAGTATTTACAATAGCCAAAACATGGAAGCAAACAAAATGTCCATCAACAGATAAATGGACAAAGAAGAAGTGGTATACGTACCGAATGGAATACTAGACTCAGGAAAAAAATGAACAGTGCCGTTTGCAGGACTACAGATGAGCCTAGAAATAATCATATTAGGTTAAGTAAGTCAAAAGGGAATGACAAATATCCTATGATATCATTTATACCTGTTATCCTAAGATTGCTACCAATGAACATATTTCCACAGAAAAAGACACCCACAGACTTATAAAACAAACGACTGGTTAGCCAAAATGAAAGTTGGGAGGATGGATAAATTAGGACTATGGGGCTAACATACATATACTGATGTACGTTAAATGTATATAAACATAAAACATATAAACTATATGAATTATAGAATCACCAATACATATAAAATATATAAAGACAAAACACCTACCAAATACCAAGGGAGGTCTACTCAACATTCTGTAAAACATACATGGTAACAGGATCCGAAGATGAACAGACATATGTAGGAATTATTGAGCAGATTCTGGACAGCCAGACAATCACAACACTCTAATCAAATTTACTCCAATAAGAAATAGAAATTAAATTTAAAAAACAAACAAAAGTAAGGAGACATAAACTTCTGGGGGCTTGTCCCAGCACATTCCCCTCTAATTTACAACCTCGGAATACTACGTCCAGGAAGACTTTGTGGCCCAAAAAACAAGAGTTGAGAACGTAATAATGCTGCGCCTTGTGGCTGTTTCCCACAACAGGAGCTTTAAACCCAGTGCTAATGGTTGCTTAATAGTCACAAGGATTGCAGGGCTGAAAATGACACCTGCCCTCAAAAAATGCCCCGGTGGAGGGAATAGGCAAGAAAATTCAACACATGACACATTTTTCAAGAAGTCAATATGAAGAGGGAAGTTGTACTCACTCTTTAAAAAAAGGAAAAGAAAAAAATGGACATGAATAAAGCTCAGTATAAGGAATTATTAGCCACATGCAAACCCAACCTCCAAAAAGGTTTCAGCTCACACCAGTCAAATGACCATCAGCAGAAAGTCTACAGACTATACATGCTGAAGGGGATTTAGAGAACTGTGGACCATCTAGCTGCTGGTGGGATGTAACTGGTAAGAGCACTAACGAAAACTGAATGGAGCTGCTTTAAAAGGTAAAAATTGAGCTACCATATGATGCGGCAGGGCACCTTTTGGGCCTATAACCTAAGACCACCAGAATCGGAAAGACAGAGGCAGGCAAATGTGCACGGCAGCAATATTGAAATAGCCAAGATATGGAAGCAAAAAAAGGGTCCAAAAACAAATGAATGGACAAAGAAAAAGTGGTATACGGACAGAATGGAATAGTAACCTCGGTAAAAAAATGAACAATGCCATTTTGAGGAATACAGATGAGCCTACCAATAATCATATTAGGTTAAGTAAGTCAAAAGGGAATGACAAATATCCTATGATATCATTTATACATGTTATCCTAAGACTGCTACCAATGAACATATTTCCACCAAGAAAGACAACACACACTTATAAAACAAACTAATGGTTCACCAAAATGAAAGGTGGGAGGATGGATAAATTAGGATTATGGGGCTAACATACATATACTAATGTATGTTCAATGTATATAAACATATAATATATAAACTATATAATCACCAATACATATAAAATATATAATGAGAAAACACCTACCAAATACCAAGGGAGGTCTACTCAACATTCTGTGTGACATACATGGTAACAGGATCCGAAGATGAACAGACATATGTATGAATCATTGAGCAGATTCTGTACAGCCAGGCAATCACAACACTCTAATCAAAATTACTCCGATAAGAAATATAAAATAAATTTAAAAAAACAAACATTACTAAGGAGACATAAACTTCTGGGGGCTTGTCCCAGCACATTCCCCTCTAATTTACAACCTCGGAACACAACCTCCAGGAAGACTCTGTTACCCTAGTAACAAGAGGTGAGAACGTAATAATGCTGCCGCCTTGTGGCTGTTTCCCACAACAGCAGCTTTAAACCCAGTGCTAATGGTTGCTTAAGAGTCACAAGGACTGCAGGGCTGTAAATGACACCTGCCCACAAAAAATGCCCTGGGGTAGGGAATAGGCAAGGAAATTCAACACATGACAAATTTTTGAAGAAGGCAATATGAAGAGGGAAGTTGTACTCACTCTTTAAAAAAAAGGAAAAGAAAAAAAAAGGGCATGCCTAAAGCTCAGTATACGGAATTATTAGCCACATGCAAATCCAACCTCCAAAAAGGTTTCAGCTCACACCGGTGAAATGTCCATCAGCTAAAAGTCTACAGACTATAAATGCTGAAGGGGTTTTAGAGAACTCTGTACCTTCTAGCTGCTGGTGGGATGTAATTGGTAACAGCGCTAACGAACACTGAATGGAGCTGCTTTAAAAGGTAAAAATTGAGCTACCACATGATGCGGCAGGGCACCTTTTGGGCCTATAACCGAAGACCACCAGAATCGGAAAGACAGAGGCAGGCAAATGTGCACTGCAGCAATATTGAAATAGCCAAGACATGGAAGCAAAAATAAGGTCCATAAACAGATGAATGGACAGAGAAGACGTGGTATATGGACAGAATGGAATATCAGTCACGAAAAACAATAAAAGAACGGCATAGGCAGCACCACAGATGAGCCTAGAGATAATCACGCAACGTGAAGTAAGTCAGAATGCGAAAGACAAATGTCCTATGATATCACTTACGTTATCTGAAAATTCATAAAAATGAACATATTTCCATAGAGAAAGACAATCTCAGATTGAGATTAAGACAAACTTATGGTTAAGCCAATGAAAAGGTGTGAGGAATGGATAAATTAGGATACTGGGGTTAACACACATATACTAATACATATAAAATATATAATCCCCAAAGACCTATGGAATAGCAAGTGTGGTCTACTCAACACTCTGTAATAACCGACATGGAAAAGGACCCAAAGATCAATAGATGTATGTATATGTGTAAATGAACAAGGTTCTGTACACCTAGAACAAAAGACCTTTTTCAATCAAATTTGCTTGACAAAAACTACAACTTAAAGACACAAACAAGAATTAAGGAGGCTAAAACTTATGGGGGTTTGTCCTGGCACATTCCACTCTAATCTGCAACCTCAAAGCACAACTTGCAGCAAGGTTCTGTTTCCCTAGCAAGCAGAGTTGGCAACGTAGAAATGCTGCCACCCTAAGGCCGTTTCCTCAAACAACAGCTTTAAATCTACTGCTAATGGCCAATAATATTCACAAGGACTGCAGGGCTGTAAATGACTCATGCCCTCAAAAACTATCCTGGGGTAGGGAATGGCCATAAAAATCCAAACGGGGCAAATTTTTCAAGAAGCCAATTTGAAGTTGGGAGTTTAGCTCAATCTTAAGAAAACATGAAAAGGACATTGATAAACGCAAAACATCGGGAATTACTAGACGCAGGCAAATCCAATCTACACAAAGGTATCACCTCACACCAGTCACAGTGACCATCAGCAAAAAGTCAACAAACGATAGATGTTGAAGAAGTTGTGGAGAATAGCGTAACCTCTCGGTCTAAGTGGGATGTAAACTGGTAACAGCCAATAATAGGAACAGAATGGCAGCGCGTTTAAAGGTAAAAACTGAGTCACCATATGATCCGGAAGGCCCACTCTTGGGCCTGTCACCTGTAAAAGCCCGAATCAAAACGACACGGGATGGAGAATCGTGTACTGCAGCAGTATTTACAATAGCCAAAACATGGAAGCAAACAAAATGTCCATCAACAGATAAATGGACAAAGAAGAAGTGGTATACGTACCGAATGGAATACTAGACTCAGGAAAAAAATGAACAGTGCCGTTTGCAGGACTACAGATGAGCCTAGAAATAATCATATTAGGTTAAGTAAGTCAAAAGGGAATGACAAATATCCTATGATATCATTTATACCTGTTATCCTAAGATTGCTACCAATGAACATATTTCCACAGAAAAAGACACCCACAGACTTATAAAACAAACGACTGGTTAGCCAAAATGAAAGTTGGGAGGATGGATAAATTAGGACTATGGGGCTAACATACATATACTGATGTACGTTAAATGTATATAAACATAAAACATATAAACTATATGAATTATAGAATCACCAATACATATAAAATATATAAAGACAAAACACCTACCAAATACCAAGGGAGGTCTACTCAACATTCTGTAAAACATACATGGTAACAGGATCCGAAGATGAACAGACATATGTAGGAATTATTGAGCAGATTCTGGACAGCCAGACAATCACAACACTCTAATCAAATTTACTCCAATAAGAAATAGAAATTAAATTTAAAAAACAAACAAAAGTAAGGAGACATAAACTTCTGGGGGCTTGTCCCAGCACATTCCCCTCTAATTTACAACCTCGGAATACTACGTCCAGGAAGACTTTGTGGCCCAAAAAACAAGAGTTGAGAACGTAATAATGCTGCGCCTTGTGGCTGTTTCCCACAACAGGAGCTTTAAACCCAGTGCTAATGGTTGCTTAATAGTCACAAGGATTGCAGGGCTGAAAATGACACCTGCCCTCAAAAAATGCCCCGGTGGAGGGAATAGGCAAGAAAATTCAACACATGACACATTTTTCAAGAAGTCAATATGAAGAGGGAAGTTGTACTCACTCTTTAAAAAAAGGAAAAGAAAAAAATGGACATGAATAAAGCTCAGTATAAGGAATTATTAGCCACATGCAAACCCAACCTCCAAAAAGGTTTCAGCTCACACCAGTCAAATGACCATCAGCAGAAAGTCTACAGACTATACATGCTGAAGGGGATTTAGAGAACTGTGGACCATCTAGCTGCTGGTGGGATGTAACTGGTAAGAGCACTAACGAAAACTGAATGGAGCTGCTTTAAAAGGTAAAAATTGAGCTACCATATGATGCGGCAGGGCACCTTTTGGGCCTATAACCTAAGACCACCAGAATCGGAAAGACAGAGGCAGGCAAATGTGCACGGCAGCAATATTGAAATAGCCAAGATATGGAAGCAAAAAAAGGGTCCAAAAACAAATGAATGGACAAAGAAAAAGTGGTATACGGACAGAATGGAATAGTAACCTCGGTAAAAAAATGAACAATGCCATTTTGAGGAATACAGATGAGCCTACCAATAATCATATTAGGTTAAGTAAGTCAAAAGGGAATGACAAATATCCTATGATATCATTTATACATGTTATCCTAAGACTGCTACCAATGAACATATTTCCACCAAGAAAGACAACACACACTTATAAAACAAACTAATGGTTCACCAAAATGAAAGGTGGGAGGATGGATAAATTAGGATTATGGGGCTAACATACATATACTAATGTATGTTCAATGTATATAAACATATAATATATAAACTATATAATCACCAATACATATAAAATATATAATGAGAAAACACCTACCAAATACCAAGGGAGGTCTACTCAACATTCTGTGTGACATACATGGTAACAGGATCCGAAGATGAACAGACATATGTATGAATCATTGAGCAGATTCTGTACAGCCAGGCAATCACAACACTCTAATCAAAATTACTCCGATAAGAAATATAAAATAAATTTAAAAAAACAAACATTACTAAGGAGACATAAACTTCTGGGGGCTTGTCCCAGCACATTCCCCTCTAATTTACAACCTCGGAACACAACCTCCAGGAAGACTCTGTTACCCTAGTAACAAGAGGTGAGAACGTAATAATGCTGCCGCCTTGTGGCTGTTTCCCACAACAGCAGCTTTAAACCCAGTGCTAATGGTTGCTTAAGAGTCACAAGGACTGCAGGGCTGTAAATGACACCTGCCCACAAAAAATGCCCTGGGGTAGGGAATAGGCAAGGAAATTCAACACATGACAAATTTTTGAAGAAGGCAATATGAAGAGGGAAGTTGTACTCACTCTTTAAAAAAAAGGAAAAGAAAAAAAAAGGGCATGCCTAAAGCTCAGTATACGGAATTATTAGCCACATGCAAATCCAACCTCCAAAAAGGTTTCAGCTCACACCGGTGAAATGTCCATCAGCTAAAAGTCTACAGACTATAAATGCTGAAGGGGTTTTAGAGAACTCTGTACCTTCTAGCTGCTGGTGGGATGTAATTGGTAACAGCGCTAACGAACACTGAATGGAGCTGCTTTAAAAGGTAAAAATTGAGCTACCACATGATGCGGCAGGGCACCTTTTGGGCCTATAACCGAAGACCACCAGAATCGGAAAGACAGAGGCAGGCAAATGTGCACTGCAGCAATATTGAAATAGCCAAGACATGGAAGCAAAAATAAGGTCCATAAACAGATGAATGGACAGAGAAGACGTGGTATATGGACAGAATGGAATATCAGTCACGAAAAACAATAAAAGAACGGCATAGGCAGCACCACAGATGAGCCTAGAGATAATCACGCAACGTGAAGTAAGTCAGAATGCGAAAGACAAATGTCCTATGATATCACTTACGTTATCTGAAAATTCATAAAAATGAACATATTTCCATAGAGAAAGACAATCTCAGATTGAGATTAAGACAAACTTATGGTTAAGCCAATGAAAAGGTGTGAGGAATGGATAAATTAGGATACTGGGGTTAACACACATATACTAATACATATAAAATATATAATCCCCAAAGACCTATGGAATAGCAAGTGTGGTCTACTCAACACTCTGTAATAACCGACATGGAAAAGGACCCAAAGATCAATAGATGTATGTATATGTGTAAATGAACAAGGTTCTGTACACCTAGAACAAAAGACCTTTTTCAATCAAATTTGCTTGACAAAAACTACAACTTAAAGACACAAACAAGAATTAAGGAGGCTAAAACTTATGGGGGTTTGTCCTGGCACATTCCACTCTAATCTGCAACCTCAAAGCACAACTTGCAGCAAGGTTCTGTTTCCCTAGCAAGCAGAGTTGGCAACGTAGAAATGCTGCCACCCTAAGGCCGTTTCCTCAAACAACAGCTTTAAATCTACTGCTAATGGCCAATAATATTCACAAGGACTGCAGGGCTGTAAATGACTCATGCCCTCAAAAACTATCCTGGGGTAGGGAATGGCCATAAAAATCCAAACGGGGCAAATTTTTCAAGAAGCCAATTTGAAGTTGGGAGTTTAGCTCAATCTTAAGAAAACATGAAAAGGACATTGATAAACGCAAAACATCGGGAATTACTAGACGCAGGCAAATCCAATCTACACAAAGGTATCACCTCACACCAGTCACAGTGACCATCAGCAAAAAGTCAACAAACGATAGATGTTGAAGAAGTTGTGGAGAATAGCGTAACCTCTCGGTCTAAGTGGGATGTAAACTGGTAACAGCCAATAATAGGAACAGAATGGCAGCGCGTTTAAAGGTAAAAACTGAGTCACCATATGATCCGGAAGGCCCACTCTTGGGCCTGTCACCTGTAAAAGCCCGAATCAAAACGACACGGGATGGAGAATCGTGTACTGCAGCAGTATTTACAATAGCCAAAACATGGAAGCAAACAAAATGTCCATCAACAGATAAATGGACAAAGAAGAAGTGGTATACGTACCGAATGGAATACTAGACTCAGGAAAAAAATGAACAGTGCCGTTTGCAGGACTACAGATGAGCCTAGAAATAATCATATTAGGTTAAGTAAGTCAAAAGGGAATGACAAATATCCTATGATATCATTTATACCTGTTATCCTAAGATTGCTACCAATGAACATATTTCCACAGAAAAAGACACCCACAGACTTATAAAACAAACGACTGGTTAGCCAAAATGAAAGTTGGGAGGATGGATAAATTAGGACTATGGGGCTAACATACATATACTGATGTACGTTAAATGTATATAAACATAAAACATATAAACTATATGAATTATAGAATCACCAATACATATAAAATATATAAAGACAAAACACCTACCAAATACCAAGGGAGGTCTACTCAACATTCTGTAAAACATACATGGTAACAGGATCCGAAGATGAACAGACATATGTAGGAATTATTGAGCAGATTCTGGACAGCCAGACAATCACAACACTCTAATCAAATTTACTCCAATAAGAAATAGAAATTAAATTTAAAAAACAAACAAAAGTAAGGAGACATAAACTTTTGGGGGCTTGTCCCAGCACATTCCCCTCTAATTTACAACCTCGGAATACTACGTCCAGGAAGACTTTGTGGCCCAAAAAACAAGAGTTGAGAACGTAATAATGCTGCGCCTTGTGGCTGTTTCCCACAACAGGAGCTTTAAACCCAGTGCTAATGGTTGCTTAATAGTCACAAGGATTGCAGGGCTGAAAATGACACCTGCCCTCAAAAAATGCCCCGGTGGAGGGAATAGGCAAGAAAATTCAACACATGACACATTTTTCAAGAAGTCAATATGAAGAGGGAAGTTGTACTCACTCTTTAAAAAAAGGAAAAGAAAAAAATGGACATGAATAAAGCTCAGTATAAGGAATTATTAGCCACATGCAAACCCAACCTCCAAAAAGGTTTCAGCTCACACCAGTCAAATGACCATCAGCAGAAAGTCTACAGACTATACATGCTGAAGGGGATTTAGAGAACTGTGGACCATCTAGCTGCTGGTGGGATGTAACTGGTAAGAGCACTAACGAAAACTGAATGGAGCTGCTTTAAAAGGTAAAAATTGAGCTACCATATGATGCGGCAGGGCACCTTTTGGGCCTGTAACCTAAGACCACCAGAATCGGAAAGACAGAGGCAGGCAAATGTGCACGGCAGCAATATTGAAATAGCCAAGATATGGAAGCAAAAAAAGGGTCCAAAAACAAATGAATGGACAAAGAAAAAGTGGTATACGGACAGAATGGAATAGTAACCTCGGTAAAAAAATGAACAATGCCATTTTGAGGAATACAGATGAGCCTACCAATAATCATATTAGGTTAAGTAAGTCAAAAGGGAATGACAAATATCCTATGATATCATTTATACATGTTATCCTAAGACTGCTACCAATGAACGTATTTCCACCAAGAAAGACAACACACACTTATAAAACAAACTAATGGTTCACCAAAATGAAAGGTGGGAGGATGGATAAATTAGGATTATGGGGCTAACATACATATACCAATGTATGTTCAATGTATATAAACATATAATATATAAACTATATAATCACCAATACATATAAAATATATAATGAGAAAACACCTACCAAATACCAAGGGAGGTCTACTCAACATTCTGTGTGACATACATGGTAACAGGATCCGAAGATGAACAGACATATGTATGAATCATTGAGCAGATTCTGTACAGCCAGGCAATCACAACACTCTAATCAAAATTACTCCGATAAGAAATATAAAATAAATTTAAAAAAACAAACATTACTAAGGAGACATAAACTTCTGGGGGCTTGTCCCAGCACATTCCCCTCTAATTTACAACCTCGGAACACAACCTCCAGGAAGACTCTGTTACCCTAGTAACAAGAGGTGAGAACGTAATAATGCTGCCGCCTTGTGGCTGTTTCCCACAACAGCAGCTTTAAACCCAGTGCTAATGGTTGCTTAAGAGTCACAAGGACTGCAGGGCTGTAAATGACACCTGCCCACAAAAAATGCCCTGGGGTAGGGAATAGGCAAGGAAATTCAACACATGACAAATTTTTGAAGAAGGCAATATGAAGAGGGAAGTTGTACTCACTCTTTAAAAAAAAGGAAAAGAAAAAAAAAAGGGCATGCCTAAAGCTCAGTATACGGAATTATTAGCCACATGCAAATCCAACCTCCAAAAAGGTTTCAGCTCACACCGGTGAAATGTCCATCAGCTAAAAGTCTACAGACTATAAATGCTGAAGGGGTTTTAGAGAACTCTGTACCTTCTAGCTGCTGGTGGGATGTAATTGGTAACAGCGCTAACGAACACTGAATGGAGCTGCTTTAAAAGGTAAAAATTGAGCTACCACATGATGCGGCAGGGCACCTTTTGGGCCTATAACCGAAGACCACCAGAATCGGAAAGACAGAGGCAGGCAAATGTGCACTGCAGCAATATTGAAATAGCCAAGACATGGAAGCAAAAATAAGGTCCATAAACAGATGAATGGACAGAGAAGACGTGGTATATGGACAGAATGGAATATCAGTCACGAAAAACAATAAAAGAACGGCATAGGCAGCACCACAGATGAGCCTAGAGATAATCACGCAACGTGAAGTAAGTCAGAATGCGAAAGACAAATGTCCTATGATATCACTTACGTTATCTGAAAATTCATAAAAATGAACATATTTCCATAGAGAAAGACAATCTCAGATTGAGATTAAGACAAACTTATGGTTAAGCCAATGAAAAGGTGTGAGGAATGGATAAATTAGGATACTGGGGTTAACACACATATACTAATACATATAAAATATATAATCCCCAAAGACCTATGGAATAGCAAGTGTGGTCTACTCAACACTCTGTAATAACCGACATGGAAAAGGACCCAAAGATCAATAGATGTATGTATATGTGTAAATGAACAAGGTTCTGTACACCTAGAACAAAAGACCTTTTTCAATCAAATTTGCTTGACAAAAACTACAACTTAAAGACACAAACAAGAATTAAGGAGGCTAAAACTTATGGGGGTTTGTCCTGGCACATTCCACTCTAATCTGCAACCTCAAAGCACAACTTGCAGCAAGGTTCTGTTTCCCTAGCAAGCAGAGTTGGCAACGTAGAAATGCTGCCACCCTAAGGCCGTTTCCTCAAACAACAGCTTTAAATCTACTGCTAATGGCCAATAATATTCACAAGGACTGCAGGGCTGTAAATGACTCATGCCCTCAAAAACTATCCTGGGGTAGGGAATGGCCATAAAAATCCAAACGGGGCAAATTTTTCAAGAAGCCAATTTGAAGTTGGGAGTTTAGCTCAATCTTAAGAAAACATGAAAAGGACATTGATAAACGCAAAACATCGGGAATTACTAGACGCAGGCAAATCCAATCTACACAAAGGTATCACCTCACACCAGTCACAGTGACCATCAGCAAAAAGTCAACAAACGATAGATGTTGAAGAAGTTGTGGAGAATAGCGTAACCTCTCGGTCTAAGTGGGATGTAAACTGGTAACAGCCAATAATAGGAACAGAATGGCAGCGCGTTTAAAGGTAAAAACTGAGTCACCATATGATCCGGAAGGCCCACTCTTGGGCCTGTCACCTGTAAAAGCCCGAATCAAAACGACACGGGATGGAGAATCGTGTACTGCAGCAGTATTTACAATAGCCAAAACATGGAAGCAAACAAAATGTCCATCAACAGATAAATGGACAAAGAAGAAGTGGTATACGTACCGAATGGAATACTAGACTCAGGAAAAAAATGAACAGTGCCGTTTGCAGGACTACAGATGAGCCTAGAAATAATCATATTAGGTTAAGTAAGTCAAAAGGGAATGACAAATATCCTATGATATCATTTATACCTGTTATCCTAAGATTGCTACCAATGAACATATTTCCACAGAAAAAGACACCCACAGACTTATAAAACAAACGACTGGTTAGCCAAAATGAAAGTTGGGAGGATGGATAAATTAGGACTATGGGGCTAACATACATATACTGATGTACGTTAAATGTATATAAACATAAAACATATAAACTATATGAATTATAGAATCACCAATACATATAAAATATATAAAGACAAAACACCTACCAAATACCAAGGGAGGTCTACTCAACATTCTGTAAAACATACATGGTAACAGGATCCGAAGATGAACAGACATATGTAGGAATTATTGAGCAGATTCTGGACAGCCAGACAATCACAACACTCTAATCAAATTTACTCCAATAAGAAATAGAAATTAAATTTAAAAAACAAACAAAAGTAAGGAGACATAAACTTCTGGGGGCTTGTCCCAGCACATTCCCCTCTAATTTACAACCTCGGAATACTACGTCCAGGAAGACTTTGTGGCCCAAAAAACAAGAGTTGAGAACGTAATAATGCTGCGCCTTGTGGCTGTTTCCCACAACAGGAGCTTTAAACCCAGTGCTAATGGTTGCTTAATAGTCACAAGGATTGCAGGGCTGAAAATGACACCTGCCCTCAAAAAATGCCCCGGTGGAGGGAATAGGCAAGAAAATTCAACACATGACACATTTTTCAAGAAGTCAATATGAAGAGGGAAGTTGTACTCACTCTTTAAAAAAAGGAAAAGAAAAAAATGGACATGAATAAAGCTCAGTATAAGGAATTATTAGCCACATGCAAACCCAACCTCCAAAAAGGTTTCAGCTCACACCAGTCAAATGACCATCAGCAGAAAGTCTACAGACTA
Source organism: Eubalaena glacialis (assembly GCF_028564815.1). Taxonomy (NCBI): domain Eukaryota; kingdom Metazoa; phylum Chordata; class Mammalia; order Artiodactyla; family Balaenidae; genus Eubalaena; species Eubalaena glacialis. The sequence continues at coordinate 86,102,287 of NC_083717.1, forward strand.
TACATGCTGAAGGGGATTTAGAGAACTGTGGACCATCTAGCTGCTGGTGGGATGTAACTGGTAAGAGCACTAACGAAAACTGAATGGAGCTGCTTTAAAAGGTAAAAATTGAGCTACCATATGATGCGGCAGGGCACCTTTTGGGCCTATAACCTAAGACCACCAGAATCGGAAAGACAGAGGCAGGCAAATGTGCACGGCAGCAATATTGAAATAGCCAAGATATGGAAGCAAAAAAAGGGTCCAAAAACAAATGAATGGACAAAGAAAAAGTGGTATACGGACAGAATGGAATAGTAACCTCGGTAAAAAAATGAACAATGCCATTTTGAGGAATACAGATGAGCCTACCAATAATCATATTAGGTTAAGTAAGTCAAAAGGGAATGACAAATATCCTATGATATCATTTATACATGTTATCCTAAGACTGCTACCAATGAACGTATTTCCACCAAGAAAGACAACACACACTTATAAAACAAACTAATGGTTCACCAAAATGAAAGGTGGGAGGATGGATAAATTAGGATTATGGGGCTAACATACATATACCAATGTATGTTCAATGTATATAAACATATAATATATAAACTATATAATCACCAATACATATAAAATATATAATGAGAAAACACCTACCAAATACCAAGGGAGGTCTACTCAACATTCTGTGTGACATACATGGTAACAGGATCCGAAGATGAACAGACATATGTATGAATCATTGAGCAGATTCTGTACAGCCAGGCAATCACAACACTCTAATCAAAATTACTCCGATAAGAAATATAAAATAAATTTAAAAAAACAAACATTACTAAGGAGACATAAACTTCTGGGGGCTTGTCCCAGCACATTCCCCTCTAATTTACAACCTCGGAACACAACCTCCAGGAAGACTCTGTTACCCTAGTAACAAGAGGTGAGAACGTAATAATGCTGCCGCCTTGTGGCTGTTTCCCACAACAGCAGCTTTAAACCCAGTGCTAATGGTTGCTTAAGAGTCACAAGGACTGCAGGGCTGTAAATGACACCTGCCCACAAAAAATGCCCTGGGGTAGGGAATAGGCAAGGAAATTCAACACATGACAAATTTTTGAAGAAGGCAATATGAAGAGGGAAGTTGTACTCACTCTTTAAAAAAAAGGAAAAGAAAAAAAAAAGGGCATGCCTAAAGCTCAGTATACGGAATTATTAGCCACATGCAAATCCAACCTCCAAAAAGGTTTCAGCTCACACCGGTGAAATGTCCATCAGCTAAAAGTCTACAGACTATAAATGCTGAAGGGGTTTTAGAGAACTCTGTACCTTCTAGCTGCTGGTGGGATGTAATTGGTAACAGCGCTAACGAACACTGAATGGAGCTGCTTTAAAAGGTAAAAATTGAGCTACCACATGATGCGGCAGGGCACCTTTTGGGCCTATAACCGAAGACCACCAGAATCGGAAAGACAGAGGCAGGCAAATGTGCACTGCAGCAATATTGAAATAGCCAAGACATGGAAGCAAAAATAAGGTCCATAAACAGATGAATGGACAGAGAAGACGTGGTATATGGACAGAATGGAATATCAGTCACGAAAAACAATAAAAGAACGGCATAGGCAGCACCACAGATGAGCCTAGAGATAATCACGCAACGTGAAGTAAGTCAGAATGCGAAAGACAAATGTCCTATGATATCACTTACGTTATCTGAAAATTCATAAAAATGAACATATTTCCATAGAGAAAGACAATCTCAGATTGAGATTAAGACAAACTTATGGTTAAGCCAATGAAAAGGTGTGAGGAATGGATAAATTAGGATACTGGGGTTAACACACATATACTAATACATATAAAATATATAATCCCCAAAGACCTATGGAATAGCAAGTGTGGTCTACTCAACACTCTGTAATAACCGACATGGAAAAGGACCCAAAGATCAATAGATGTATGTATATGTGTAAATGAACAAGGTTCTGTACACCTAGAACAAAAGACCTTTTTCAATCAAATTTGCTTGACAAAAACTACAACTTAAAGACACAAACAAGAATTAAGGAGGCTAAAACTTATGGGGGTTTGTCCTGGCACATTCCACTCTAATCTGCAACCTCAAAGCACAACTTGCAGCAAGGTTCTGTTTCCCTAGCAAGCAGAGTTGGCAACGTAGAAATGCTGCCACCCTAAGGCCGTTTCCTCAAACAACAGCTTTAAATCTACTGCTAATGGCCAATAATATTCACAAGGACTGCAGGGCTGTAAATGACTCATGCCCTCAAAAACTATCCTGGGGTAGGGAATGGCCATAAAAATCCAAACGGGGCAAATTTTTCAAGAAGCCAATTTGAAGTTGGGAGTTTAGCTCAATCTTAAGAAAACATGAAAAGGACATTGATAAACGCAAAACATCGGGAATTACTAGACGCAGGCAAATCCAATCTACACAAAGGTATCACCTCACACCAGTCACAGTGACCATCAGCAAAAAGTCAACAAACGATAGATGTTGAAGAAGTTGTGGAGAATAGCGTAACCTCTCGGTCTAAGTGGGATGTAAACTGGTAACAGCCAATAATAGGAACAGAATGGCAGCGCGTTTAAAGGTAAAAACTGAGTCACCATATGATCCGGAAGGCCCACTCTTGGGCCTGTCACCTGTAAAAGCCCGAATCAAAACGACACGGGATGGAGAATCGTGTACTGCAGCAGTATTTACAATAGCCAAAACATGGAAGCAAACAAAATGTCCATCAACAGATAAATGGACAAAGAAGAAGTGGTATACGTACCGAATGGAATACTAGACTCAGGAAAAAAATGAACAGTGCCGTTTGCAGGACTACAGATGAGCCTAGAAATAATCATATTAGGTTAAGTAAGTCAAAAGGGAATGACAAATATCCTATGATATCATTTATACCTGTTATCCTAAGATTGCTACCAATGAACATATTTCCACAGAAAAAGACACCCACAGACTTATAAAACAAACGACTGGTTAGCCAAAATGAAAGTTGGGAGGATGGATAAATTAGGACTATGGGGCTAACATACATATACTGATGTACGTTAAATGTATATAAACATAAAACATATAAACTATATGAATTATAGAATCACCAATACATATAAAATATATAAAGACAAAACTCCTACCAAATACCAAGGGAGGTCTACTCAACATTCTGTAAAACATACATGGTAACAGGATCCGAAGATGAACAGACATATGTAGGAATTATTGAGCAGATTCTGGACAGCCAGACAATCACAACACTCTAATCAAATTTACTCCAATAAGAAATAGAAATTAAATTTAAAAAACAAACAAAAGTAAGGAGACATAAACTTTTGGGGGCTTGTCCCAGCACATTCCCCTCTAATTTACAACCTCGGAATACTACGTCCAGGAAGACTTTGTGGCCCAAAAAACAAGAGTTGAGAACGTAATAATGCTGCGCCTTGTGGCTGTTTCCCACAACAGGAGCTTTAAACCCAGTGCTAATGGTTGCTTAATAGTCACAAGGATTGCAGGGCTGAAAATGACACCTGCCCTCAAAAAATGCCCCGGTGGAGGGAATAGGCAAGAAAATTCAACACATGACACATTTTTCAAGAAGTCAATATGAAGAGGGAAGTTGTACTCACTCTTTAAAAAAAGGAAAAGAAAAAAATGGACATGAATAAAGCTCAGTATAAGGAATTATTAGCCACATGCAAACCCAACCTCCAAAAAGGTTTCAGCTCACACCAGTCAAATGACCATCAGCAGAAAGTCTACAGACTATACATGCTGAAGGGGATTTAGAGAACTGTGGACCATCTAGCTGCTGGTGGGATGTAACTGGTAAGAGCACTAACGAAAACTGAATGGAGCTGCTTTAAAAGGTAAAAATTGAGCTACCATATGATGCGGCAGGGCACCTTTTGGGCCTATAACCTAAGACCACCAGAATCGGAAAGACAGAGGCAGGCAAATGTGCACGGCAGCAATATTGAAATAGCCAAGATATGGAAGCAAAAAAAGGGTCCAAAAACAAATGAATGGACAAAGAAAAAGTGGTATACGGACAGAATGGAATAGTAACCTCGGTAAAAAAATGAACAATGCCATTTTGAGGAATACAGATGAGCCTACCAATAATCATATTAGGTTAAGTAAGTCAAAAGGGAATGACAAATATCCTATGATATCATTTATACATGTTATCCTAAGACTGCTACCAATGAACGTATTTCCACCAAGAAAGACAACACACACTTATAAAACAAACTAATGGTTCACCAAAATGAAAGGTGGGAGGATGGATAAATTAGGATTATGGGGCTAACATACATATACCAATGTATGTTCAATGTATATAAACATATAATATATAAACTATATAATCACCAATACATATAAAATATATAATGAGAAAACACCTACCAAATACCAAGGGAGGTCTACTCAACATTCTGTGTGACATACATGGTAACAGGATCCGAAGATGAACAGACATATGTATGAATCATTGAGCAGATTCTGTACAGCCAGGCAATCACAACACTCTAATCAAAATTACTCCGATAAGAAATATAAAATAAATTTAAAAAAACAAACATTACTAAGGAGACATAAACTTCTGGGGGCTTGTCCCAGCACATTCCCCTCTAATTTACAACCTCGGAACACAACCTCCAGGAAGACTCTGTTACCCTAGTAACAAGAGGTGAGAACGTAATAATGCTGCCGCCTTGTGGCTGTTTCCCACAACAGCAGCTTTAAACCCAGTGCTAATGGTTGCTTAAGAGTCACAAGGACTGCAGGGCTGTAAATGACACCTGCCCACAAAAAATGCCCTGGGGTAGGGAATAGGCAAGGAAATTCAACACATGACAAATTTTTGAAGAAGGCAATATGAAGAGGGAAGTTGTACTCACTCTTTAAAAAAAAGGAAAAGAAAAAAAAAGGGCATGCCTAAAGCTCAGTATACGGAATTATTAGCCACATGCAAATCCAACCTCCAAAAAGGTTTCAGCTCACACCGGTGAAATGTCCATCAGCTAAAAGTCTACAGACTATAAATGCTGAAGGGGTTTTAGAGAACTCTGTACCTTCTAGCTGCTGGTGGGATGTAATTGGTAACAGCGCTAACGAACACTGAATGGAGCTGCTTTAAAAGGTAAAAATTGAGCTACCACATGATGCGGCAGGGCACCTTTTGGGCCTATAACCGAAGACCACCAGAATCGGAAAGACAGAGGCAGGCAAATGTGCACTGCAGCAATATTGAAATAGCCAAGACATGGAAGCAAAAATAAGGTCCATAAACAGATGAATGGACAGAGAAGACGTGGTATATGGACAGAATGGAATATCAGTCACGAAAAACAATAAAAGAACGGCATAGGCAGCACCACAGATGAGCCTAGAGATAATCACGCAACGTGAAGTAAGTCAGAATGCGAAAGACAAATGTCCTATGATATCACTTACGTTATCTGAAAATTCATAAAAATGAACATATTTCCATAGAGAAAGACAATCTCAGATTGAGATTAAGACAAACTTATGGTTAAGCCAATGAAAAGGTGTGAGGAATGGATAAATTAGGATACTGGGGTTAACACACATATACTAATACATATAAAATATATAATCCCCAAAGACCTATGGAATAGCAAGTGTGGTCTACTCAACACTCTGTAATAACCGACATGGAAAAGGACCCAAAGATCAATAGATGTATGTATATGTGTAAATGAACAAGGTTCTGTACACCTAGAACAAAAGACCTTTTTCAATCAAATTTGCTTGACAAAAACTACAACTTAAAGACACAAACAAGAATTAAGGAGGCTAAAACTTATGGGGGTTTGTCCTGGCACATTCCACTCTAATCTGCAACCTCAAAGCACAACTTGCAGCAAGGTTCTGTTTCCCTAGCAAGCAGAGTTGGCAACGTAGAAATGCTGCCACCCTAAGGCCGTTTCCTCAAACAACAGCTTTAAATCTACTGCTAATGGCCAATAATATTCACAAGGACTGCAGGGCTGTAAATGACTCATGCCCTCAAAAACTATCCTGGGGTAGGGAATGGCCATAAAAATCCAAACGGGGCAAATTTTTCAAGAAGCCAATTTGAAGTTGGGAGTTTAGCTCAATCTTAAGAAAACATGAAAAGGACATTGATAAACGCAAAACATCGGGAATTACTAGACGCAGGCAAATCCAATCTACACAAAGGTATCACCTCACACCAGTCACAGTGACCATCAGCAAAAAGTCAACAAACGATAGATGTTGAAGAAGCTGTGGAGAATAGCGTAACCTCTCGGTCTAAGTGGGATGTAAACTGGTAACAGCCAATAATAGGAACAGAATGGCAGCGCGTTTAAAGGTAAAAACTGAGTCACCATATGATCCGGAAGGCCCACTCTTGGGCCTGTCACCTGTAAAAGCCCGAATCAAAACGACACGGGATGGAGAATCGTGTACTGCAGCAGTATTTACAATAGCCAAAACATGGAAGCAAACAAAATGTCCATCAACAGATAAATGGACAAAGAAGAAGTGGTATACGTACCGAATGGAATACTAGACTCAGGAAAAAAATGAACAGTGCCGTTTGCAGGACTACAGATGAGCCTAGAAATAATCATATTAGGTTAAGTAAGTCAAAAGGGAATGACAAATATCCTATGATATCATTTATACCTGTTATCCTAAGATTGCTACCAATGAACATATTTCCACAGAAAAAGACACCCACAGACTTATAAAACAAACGACTGGTTAGCCAAAATGAAAGTTGGGAGGATGGATAAATTAGGACTATGGGGCTAACATACATATACTGATGTACGTTAAATGTATATAAACATAAAACATATAAACTATATGAATTATAGAATCACCAATACATATAAAATATATAAACACAAAACTCCTACCAAATACCAAGGGAGGTCTACTCAACATTCTGTAAAACATACATGGTAACAGGATCCGAAGATGAACAGACATATGTAGGAATTATTGAGCAGATTCTGGACAGCCAGACAATCACAACACTCTAATCAAATTTACTCCAATAAGAAATAGAAATTAAATTTAAAAAACAAACAAAAGTAAGGAGACATAAACTTTTGGGGGCTTGTCCCAGCACATTCCCCTCTAATTTACAACCTCGGAATACTACGTCCAGGAAGACTTTGTGGCCCAAAAAACAAGAGTTGAGAACGTAATAATGCTGCGCCTTGTGGCTGTTTCCCACAACAGGAGCTTTAAACCCAGTGCTAATGGTTGCTTAATAGTCACAAGGATTGCAGGGCTGAAAATGACACCTGCCCTCAAAAAATGCCCCGGTGGAGGGAATAGGCAAGAAAATTCAACACATGACACATTTTTCAAGAAGTCAATATGAAGAGGGAAGTTGTACTCACTCTTTAAAAAAAGGAAAAGAAAAAAATGGACATGAATAAAGCTCAGTATAAGGAATTATTAGCCACATGCAAACCCAACCTCCAAAAAGGTTTCAGCTCACACCAGTCAAATGACCATCAGCAGAAAGTCTACAGACTATACATGCTGAAGGGGATTTAGAGAACTGTGGACCATCTAGCTGCTGGTGGGATGTAACTGGTAAGAGCACTAACGAAAACTGAATGGAGCTGCTTTAAAAGGTAAAAATTGAGCTACCATATGATGCGGCAGGGCACCTTTTGGGCCTATAACCTAAGACCACCAGAATCGGAAAGACAGAGGCAGGCAAATGTGCACGGCAGCAATATTGAAATAGCCAAGATATGGAAGCAAAAAAAGGGTCCAAAAACAAATGAATGGACAAAGAAAAAGTGGTATACGGACAGAATGGAATAGTAACCTCGGTAAAAAAATGAACAATGCCATTTTGAGGAATACAGATGAGCCTACCAATAATCATATTAGGTTAAGTAAGTCAAAAGGGAATGACAAATATCCTATGATATCATTTATACATGTTATCCTAAGACTGCTACCAATGAACGTATTTCCACCAAGAAAGACAACACACACTTATAAAACAAACTAATGGTTCACCAAAATGAAAGGTGGGAGGATGGATAAATTAGGATTATGGGGCTAACATACATATACCAATGTATGTTCAATGTATATAAACATATAATATATAAACTATATAATCACCAATACATATAAAATATATAATGAGAAAACACCTACCAAATACCAAGGGAGGTCTACTCAACATTCTGTGTGACATACATGGTAACAGGATCCGAAGATGAACAGACATATGTATGAATCATTGAGCAGATTCTGTACAGCCAGGCAATCACAACACTCTAATCAAAATTACTCCGATAAGAAATATAAAATAAATTTAAAAAAACAAACATTACTAAGGAGACATAAACTTCTGGGGGCTTGTCCCAGCACATTCCCCTCTAATTTACAACCTCGGAACACAACCTCCAGGAAGACTCTGTTACCCTAGTAACAAGAGGTGAGAACGTAATAATGCTGCCGCCTTGTGGCTGTTTCCCACAACAGCAGCTTTAAACCCAGTGCTAATGGTTGCTTAAGAGTCACAAGGACTGCAGGGCTGTAAATGACACCTGCCCACAAAAAATGCCCTGGGGTAGGGAATAGGCAAGGAAATTCAACACATGACAAATTTTTGAAGAAGGCAATATGAAGAGGGAAGTTGTACTCACTCTTTAAAAAAAAGGAAAAGAAAAAAAAAGGGCATGCCTAAAGCTCAGTATACGGAATTATTAGCCACATGCAAATCCAACCTCCAAAAAGGTTTCAGCTCACACCGGTGAAATGTCCATCAGCTAAAAGTCTACAGACTATAAATGCTGAAGGGGTTTTAGAGAACTCTGTACCTTCTAGCTGCTGGTGGGATGTAATTGGTAACAGCGCTAACGAACACTGAATGGAGCTGCTTTAAAAGGTAAAAATTGAGCTACCACATGATGCGGCAGGGCACCTTTTGGGCCTATAACCGAAGACCACCAGAATCGGAAAGACAGAGGCAGGCAAATGTGCACTGCAGCAATATTGAAATAGCCAAGACATGGAAGCAAAAATAAGGTCCATAAACAGATGAATGGACAGAGAAGACGTGGTATATGGACAGAATGGAATATCAGTCACGAAAAACAATAAAAGAACGGCATAGGCAGCACCACAGATGAGCCTAGAGATAATCACGCAACGTGAAGTAAGTCAGAATGCGAAAGACAAATGTCCTATGATATCACTTACGTTATCTGAAAATTCATAAAAATGAACATATTTCCATAGAGAAAGACAATCTCAGATTGAGATTAAGACAAACTTATGGTTAAGCCAATGAAAAGGTGTGAGGAATGGATAAATTAGGATACTGGGGTTAACACACATATACTAATACATATAAAATATATAATCCCCAAAGACCTATGGAATAGCAAGTGTGGTCTACTCAACACTCTGTAATAACCGACATGGAAAAGGACCCAAAGATCAATAGATGTATGTATATGTGTAAATGAACAAGGTTCTGTACACCTAGAACAAAAGACCTTTTTCAATCAAATTTGCTTGACAAAAACTACAACTTAAAGACACAAACAAGAATTAAGGAGGCTAAAACTTATGGGGGTTTGTCCTGGCACATTCCACTCTAATCTGCAACCTCAAAGCACAACTTGCAGCAAGGTTCTGTTTCCCTAGCAAGCAGAGTTGGCAACGTAGAAATGCTGCCACCCTAAGGCCGTTTCCTCAAACAACAGCTTTAAATCTACTGCTAATGGCCAATAATATTCACAAGGACTGCAGGGCTGTAAATGACTCATGCCCTCAAAAACTATCCTGGGGTAGGGAATGGCCATAAAAATCCAAACGGGGCAAATTTTTCAAGAAGCCAATTTGAAGTTGGGAGTTTAGCTCAATCTTAAGAAAACATGAAAAGGACATTGATAAACGCAAAACATCGGGAATTACTAGACGCAGGCAAATCCAATCTACACAAAGGTATCACCTCACACCAGTCACAGTGACCATCAGCAAAAAGTCAACAAACGATAGATGTTGAAGAAGCTGTGGAGAATAGCGTAACCTCTCGGTCTAAGTGGGATGTAAACTGGTAACAGCCAATAATAGGAACAGAATGGCAGCGCGTTTAAAGGTAAAAACTGAGTCACCATATGATCCGGAAGGCCCACTCTTGGGCCTGTCACCTGTAAAAGCCCGAATCAAAACGACACGGGATGGAGAATCGTGTACTGCAGCAGTATTTACAATAGCCAAAACATGGAAGCAAACAAAATGTCCATCAACAGATAAATGGACAAAGAAGAAGTGGTATACGTACCGAATGGAATACTAGACTCAGGAAAAAAATGAACAGTGCCGTTTGCAGGACTACAGATGAGCCTAGAAATAATCATATTAGGTTAAGTAAGTCAAAAGGGAATGACAAATATCCTATGATATCATTTATACCTGTTATCCTAAGATTGCTACCAATGAACATATTTCCACAGAAAAAGACACCCACAGACTTATAAAACAAACGACTGGTTAGCCAAAAGGAAAGTTGGGAGGATGGATAAATTAGGACTATGGGGCTAACATACATATACTGATGTACGTTAAATGTATATAAACATAAAGCATATAAACTATATGAATTATAGAATCACCAATACATATAAAATATATAAAGACAAAACACCTACCAAATACAAAGGGAGGTCTACTCAACATTCTGTAAAACATACATGGTAACAGGATCCGAAGATGAACAGACATATGTAGGAATTATTGAGCAGATTCTGGACAGCCAGACAATCACAACACTCTAATCAAATTTACTCCAATAAGAAATAGAAATTAAATTTAAAAAACAAACAAAAGTAAGGAGACATAAACTTTTGGGGGCTTGTCCCAGCACATTCCCCTCTAATTTACAACCTCGGAATACTACGTCCAGGAAGACTTTGTGGCCCAAAAAACAAGAGTTGAGAACGTAATAATGCTGCGCCTTGTGGCTGTTTCCCACAACAGGAGCTTTAAACCCAGTGCTAATGGTTGCTTAATAGTCACAAGGATTGCAGGGCTGAAAATGACACCTGCCCTCAAAAAATGCCCCGGTGGAGGGAATAGGCAAGAAAATTCAACACATGACACATTTTTCAAGAAGTCAATATGAAGAGGGAAGTTGTACTCACTCTTTAAAAAAAGGAAAAGAAAAAAATGGACATGAATAAAGCTCAGTATAAGGAATTATTAGCCACATGCAAACCCAACCTCCAAAAAGGTTTCAGCTCACACCAGTCAAATGACCATCAGCAGAAAGTCTACAGACTATACATGCTGAAGGGGATTTAGAGAACTGTGGACCATCTAGCTGCTGGTGGGATGTAACTGGTAAGAGCACTAACGAAAACTGAATGGAGCTGCTTTAAAAGGTAAAAATTGAGCTACCACATGATGCGGCAGGGCACCTTTTGGGCCTATAACCGAAGACCACCAGAATCGGAAAGACAGAGGCAGGCAAATGTGCACTGCAGCAATATTGAAATAGCCAAGACATGGAAGCAAAAATAAGGTCCATAAACAGATGAATGGACAGAGAAGACGTGGTATATGGACAGAATGGAATATCAGTCACGAAAAACAATAAAAGAACGGCATAGGCAGCACCACAGATGAGCCTAGAGATAATCACGCAACGTGAAGTAAGTCAGAATGCGAAAGACAAATGTCCTATGATATCACTTACGTTATCTGAAAATTCATAAAAATGAACATATTTCCATAGAGAAAGACAATCTCAGATTGAGATTAAGACAAACTTATGGTTAAGCCAATGAAAAGGTGTGAGGAATGGATAAATTAGGATACTGGGGTTAACACACATATACTAATACATATAAAATATATAATCCCCAAAGACCTATGGAATAGCAAGTGTGGTCTACTCAACACTCTGTAATAACCGACATGGAAAAGGACCCAAAGATCAATAGATGTATGTATATGTGTAAATGAACAAGGTTCTGTACACCTAGAACAAAAGACCTTTTTCAATCAAATTTGCTTGACAAAAACTACAACTTAAAGACACAAACAAGAATTAAGGAGGCTAAAACTTATGGGGGTTTGTCCTGGCACATTCCACTCTAATCTGCAACCTCAAAGCACAACTTGCAGCAAGGTTCTGTTTCCCTAGCAAGCAGAGTTAGCAACGTAGAAATGCTGCCACCCTAAGGCCGTTTCCTCAAACAACAGCTTTAAATCTACTGCTAATGGCCAATAATATTCACAAGGACTGCAGGGCTGTAAATGACTCATGCCCTCAAAAACTATCCTGGGGTAGGGAATGGCCATAAAAATCCAAACGGGGCAAATTTTTCAAGAAGCCAATTTGAAGTTGGGAGTTTAGCTCAATCTTAAGAAAACATGAAAAGGACATTGATAAACGCAAAACATCGGGAATTACTAGACGCAGGCAAATCCAATCTACACAAAGGTATCACCTCACACCAGTCACAGTGACCATCAGCAAAAAGTCAACAAACGATAGATGTTGAAGAAGCTGTGGAGAATAGCGTAACCTCTCGGTCTAAGTGGGATGTAAACTGGTAACAGCCAATAATAGGAACAGAATGGCAGCGCGTTTAAAGGTAAAAACTGAGTCACCATATGATCCGGAAGGCCCACTCTTGGGCCTGTCACCTGTAAAAGCCCGAATCAAAACGACACGGGATGGAGAATCGTGTACTGCAGCAGTATTTACAATAGCCAAAACATGGAAGCAAACAAAATGTCCATCAACAGATAAATGGACAAAGAAGAAGTGGTATACGTACCGAATGGAATACTAGACTCAGGAAAAAAATGAACAGTGCCGTTTGCAGGACTACAGATGAGCCTAGAAATAATCATATTAGGTTAAGTAAGTCAAAAGGGAATGACAAATATCCTATGATATCATTTATACCTGTTATCCTAAGATTGCTACCAATGAACATATTTCCACAGAAAAAGACACCCACAGACTTATAAAACAAACGACTGGTTAGCCAAAATGAAAGTTGGGAGGATGGATAAATTAGGACTATGGGGCTAACATACATATACTGATGTACGTTAAATGTATATAAACATAAAGCATATAAACTATATGAATTATAGAATCACCAATACATATAAAATATATAAAGACAAAACACCTACCAAATACCAAGGGAGGTCTACTCAACATTCTGTAAAACATACATGGTAACAGGATCCGAAGATGAACAGACATATGTAGGAATTATTGAGCAGATTCTGGACAGCCAGACAATCACAACACTCTAATCAAATTTACTCCAATAAGAAATAGAAATTAAATTTAAAAAACAAACAAAAGTAAGGAGACATAAACTTTTGGGGGCTTGTCCCAGCACATTCCCCTCTAATTTACAACCTCGGAATACTACGTCCAGGAAGACTTTGTGGCCCAAAAAACAAGAGTTGAGAACGTAATAATGCTGCGCCTTGTGGCTGTTTCCCACAACAGGAGCTTTAAACCCAGTGCTAATGGTTGCTTAATAGTCACAAGGATTGCAGGGCTGAAAATGACACCTGCCCTCAAAAAATGCCCCGGTGGAGGGAATAGGCAAGAAAATTCAACACATGACACATTTTTCAAGAAGTCAATATGAAGAGGGAAGTTGTACTCACTCTTTAAAAAAAGGAAAAGAAAAAAATGGACATGAATAAAGCTCAGTATAAGGAATTATTAGCCACATGCAAACCCAACCTCCAAAAAGGTTTCAGCTCACACCAGTCAAATGACCATCAGCAGAAAGTCTACAGACTATACATGCTGAAGGGGATTTAGAGAACTGTGGACCATCTAGCTGCTGGTGGGATGTAACTGGTAAGAGCACTAACGAAAACTGAATGGAGCTGCTTTAAAAGGTAAAAATTGAGCTACCATATGATGCGGCAGGGCACCTTTTGGGCCTATAACCTAAGACCACCAGAATCGGAAAGACAGAGGCAGGCAAATGTGCACGGCAGCAATATTGAAATAGCCAAGATATGGAAGCAAAAAAAGGGTCCAAAAACAAATGAATGGACAAAGAAAAAGTGGTATACGGACAGAATGGAATAGTAACCTCGGTAAAAAAATGAACAATGCCATTTTGAGGAATACAGATGAGCCTACCAATAATCATATTAGGTTAAGTAAGTCAAAAGGGAATGACAAATATCCTATGATATCATTTATACATGTTATCCTAAGACTGCTACCAATGAACATATTTCCACCAAGAAAGACAACACACACTTATAAAACAAACTAATGGTTCACCAAAATGAAAGGTGGGAGGATGGATAAATTAGGATTATGGGGCTAACATACATATACCAATGTATGTTCAATGTATATAAACATATAATATATAAACTATATAATCACCAATACATATAAAATATATAATGAGAAAACACCTACCAAATACCAAGGGAGGTCTACTCAACATTCTGTGTGACATACATGGTAACAGGATCCGAAGATGAACAGACATATGTATGAATCATTGAGCAGATTCTGTACAGCCAGGCAATCACAACACTCTAATCAAAATTACTCCGATAAGAAATATAAAATAAATTTAAAAAAACAAACATTACTAAGGAGACATAAACTTCTGGGGGCTTGTCCCAGCACATTCCCCTCTAATTTACAGCCTCGGAACACAACCTCCAGGAAGACTCTGTTACCCTAGTAACAAGAGGTGAGAACGTAATAATGCTGCCGCCTTGTGGCTGTTTCCCACAACAGCAGCTTTAAACCCAGTGCTAATGGTTGCTTAAGAGTCACAAGGACTGCAGGGCTGTAAATGACACCTGCCCACAAAAAATGCCCTGGGGTAGGGAATAGGCAAGGAAATTCAACACATGACAAATTTTTGAAGAAGGCAATATGAAGAGGGAAGTTGTACTCACTCTTTAAAAAAAAGGAAAAGAAAAAAAAAGGGCATGCCTAAAGCTCAGTATACGGAATTATTAGCCACATGCAAATCCAACCTCCAAAAAGGTTTCAGCTCACACCGGTGAAATGTCCATCAGCTAAAAGTCTACAGACTATAAATGCTGAAGGGGTTTTAGAGAACTCTGTACCTTCTAGCTGCTGGTGGGATGTAATTGGTAACAGCGCTAACGAACACTGAATGGAGCTGCTTTAAAAGGTAAAAATTGAGCTACCACATGATGCGGCAGGGCACCTTTTGGGCCTATAACCGAAGACCACCAGAATCGGAAAGACAGAGGCAGGCAAATGTGCACTGCAGCAATATTGAAATAGCCAAGACATGGAAGCAAAAATAAGGTCCATAAACAGATGAATGGACAGAGAAGACGTGGTATATGGACAGAATGGAATATCAGTCACGAAAAACAATAAAAGAACGGCATAGGCAGCACCACAGATGAGCCTAGAGATAATCACGCAACGTGAAGTAAGTCAGAATGCGAAAGACAAATGTCCTATGATATCACTTACGTTATCTGAAAATTCATAAAAATGAACATATTTCCATAGAGAAAGACAATCTCAGATTGAGATTAAGACAAACTTATGGTTAAGCCAATGAAAAGGTGTGAGGAATGGATAAATTAGGATACTGGGGTTAACACACATATACTAATACATATAAAATATATAATCCCCAAAGACCTATGGAATAGCAAGTGTGGTCTACTCAACACTCTGTAATAACCGACATGGAAAAGGACCCAAAGATCAATAGATGTATGTATATGTGTAAATGAACAAGGTTCTGTACACCTAGAACAAAAGACCTTTTTCAATCAAATTTGCTTGACAAAAACTACAACTTAAAGACACAAACAAGAATTAAGGAGGCTAAAACTTATGGGGGTTTGTCCTGGCACATTCCACTCTAATCTGCAACCTCAAAGCACAACTTGCAGCAAGGTTCTGTTTCCCTAGCAAGCAGAGTTAGCAACGTAGAAATGCTGCCACCCTAAGGCCGTTTCCTCAAACAACAGCTTTAAATCTACTGCTAATGGCCAATAATATTCACAAGGACTGCAGGGCTGTAAATGACTCATGCCCTCAAAAACTATCCTGGGGTAGGGAATGGCCATAAAAATCCAAACGGGGCAAATTTTTCAAGAAGCCAATTTGAAGTTGGGAGTTTAGCTCAATCTTAAGAAAACATGAAAAGGACATTGATAAACGCAAAACATCGGGAATTACTAGACGCAGGCAAATCCAATCTACACAAAGGTATCACCTCACACCAGTCACAGTGACCATCAGCAAAAAGTCAACAAACGATAGATGTTGAAGAAGTTGTGGAGAATAGCGTAACCTCTCGGTCTAAGTGGGATGTAAACTGGTAACAGCCAATAATAGGAACAGAATGGCAGCGCGTTTAAAGGTAAAAACTGAGTCACCATATGATCCGGAAGGCCCACTCTTGGGCCTGTCACCTGTAAAAGCCCGAATCAAAACGACACGGGATGGAGAATCGTGTACTGCAGCAGTATTTACAATAGCCAAAACATGGAAGCAAACAAAATGTACATCAACAGATAAATGGACAAAGAAGAAGTGGTATACGTACCGAATGGAATACTAGACTCAGGAAAAAAATGAACAGTGCCGTTTGCAGGACTACAGATGAGCCTAGAAATAATCATATTAGGTTAAGTAAGTCAAAAGGGAATGACAAATATCCTATGATATCATTTATACCTGTTATCCTAAGATTGCTACCAATGAACATATTTCCACAGAAAAAGACACCCACAGACTTATAAAACAAACGACTGGTTAGCCAAAATGAAAGTTGGGAGGATGGATAAATTAGGACTATGGGGCTAACATACATATACTGATGTACGTTAAATGTATATAAACATAAAGCATATAAACTATATGAATTATAGAATCACCAATACATATAAAATATATAAAGACAAAACACCTACCAAATACCAAGGGAGGTCTACTCAACATTCTGTAAAACATACATGGTAACAGGATCCGAAGATGAACAGACATATGTAGGAATTATTGAGCAGATTCTGGACAGCCAGACAATCACAACACTCTAATCAAATTTACTCCAATAAGAAATAGAAATTAAATTTAAAAAACAAACAAAAGTAAGGAGACATAAACTTTTGGGGGCTTGTCCCAGCACATTCCCCTCTAATTTACAACCTCGGAATACTACGTCCAGGAAGACTTTGTGGCCCAAAAAACAAGAGTTGAGAACGTAATAATGCTGCGCCTTGTGGCTGTTTCCCACAACAGGAGCTTTAAACCCAGTGCTAATGGTTGCTTAATAGTCACAAGGATTGCAGGGCTGAAAATGACACCTGCCCTCAAAAAATGCCCCGGTGGAGGGAATAGGCAAGAAAATTCAACACATGACACATTTTTCAAGAAGTCAATATGAAGAGGGAAGTTGTACTCACTCTTTAAAAAAAGGAAAAGAAAAAAATGGACATGAATAAAGCTCAGTATAAGGAATTATTAGCCACATGCAAACCCAACCTCCAAAAAGGTTTCAGCTCACACCAGTCAAATGACCATCAGCAGAAAGTCTACAGACTATACATGCTGAAGGGGATTTAGAGAACTGTGGACCATCTAGCTGCTGGTGGGATGTAACTGGTAAGAGCACTAACGAAAACTGAATGGAGCTGCTTTAAAAGGTAAAAATTGAGCTACCATATGATGCGGCAGGGCACCTTTTGGGCCTATAACCTAAGACCACCAGAATCGGAAAGACAGAGGCAGGCAAATGTGCACGGCAGCAATATTGAAATAGCCAAGATATGGAAGCAAAAAAAGGGTCCAAAAACAAATGAATGGACAAAGAAAAAGTGGTATACGGACAGAATGGAATAGTAACCTCGGTAAAAAAATGAACAATGCCATTTTGAGGAATACAGATGAGCCTACCAATAATCATATTAGGTTAAGTAAGTCAAAAGGGAATGACAAATATCCTATGATATCATTTATACATGTTATCCTAAGACTGCTACCAATGAACATATTTCCACCAAGAAAGACAACACACACTTATAAAACAAACTAATGGTTCACCAAAATGAAAGGTGGGAGGATGGATAAATTAGGATTATGGGGCTAACATACATATACCAATGTATGTTCAATGTATATAAACATATAATATATAAACTATATAATCACCAATACATATAAAATATATAATGAGAAAACACCTACCAAATACCAAGGGAGGTCTACTCAACATTCTGTGTGACATACATGGTAACAGGATCCGAAGATGAACAGACATATGTATGAATCATTGAGCAGATTCTGTACAGCCAGGCAATCACAACACTCTAATCAAAATTACTCCGATAAGAAATATAAAATAAATTTAAAAAAACAAACATTACTAAGGAGACATAAACTTCTGGGGGCTTGTCCCAGCACATTCCCCTCTAATTTACAGCCTCGGAACACAACCTCCAGGAAGACTCTGTTACCCTAGTAACAAGAGGTGAGAACGTAATAATGCTGCCGCCTTGTGGCTGTTTCCCACAACAGCAGCTTTAAACCCAGTGCTAATGGTTGCTTAAGAGTCACAAGGACTGCAGGGCTGTAAATGACACCTGCCCACAAAAAATGCCCTGGGGTAGGGAATAGGCAAGGAAATTCAACACATGACAAATTTTTGAAGAAGGCAATATGAAGAGGGAAGTTGTACTCACTCTTTAAAAAAAAGGAAAAGAAAAAAAAAGGGCATGCCTAAAGCTCAGTATACGGAATTATTAGCCACATGCAAATCCAACCTCCAAAAAGGTTTCAGCTCACACCGGTGAAATGTCCATCAGCTAAAAGTCTACAGACTATAAATGCTGAAGGGGTTTTAGAGAACTCTGTACCTTCTAGCTGCTGGTGGGATGTAATTGGTAACAGCGCTAACGAACACTGAATGGAGCTGCTTTAAAAGGTAAAAATTGAGCTACCACATGATGCGGCAGGGCACCTTTTGGGCCTATAACCGAAGACCACCAGAATCGGAAAGACAGAGGCAGGCAAATGTGCACTGCAGCAATATTGAAATAGCCAAGACATGGAAGCAAAAATAAGGTCCATAAACAGATGAATGGACAGAGAAGACGTGGTATATGGACAGAATGGAATATCAGTCACGAAAAACAATAAAAGAACGGCATAGGCAGCACCACAGATGAGCCTAGAGATAATCACGCAACGTGAAGTAAGTCAGAATGCGAAAGACAAATGTCCTATGATATCACTTACGTTATCTGAAAATTCATAAAAATGAACATATTTCCATAGAGAAAGACAATCTCAGATTGAGATTAAGACAAACTTATGGTTAAGCCAATGAAAAGGTGTGAGGAATGGATAAATTAGGATACTGGGGTTAACACACATATACTAATACATATAAAATATATAATCCCCAAAGACCTATGGAATAGCAAGTGTGGTCTACTCAACACTCTGTAATAACCGACATGGAAAAGGACCCAAAGATCAATAGATGTATGTATATGTGTAAATGAACAAGGTTCTGTACACCTAGAACAAAAGACCTTTTTCAATCAAATTTGCTTGACAAAAACTACAACTTAAAGACACAAACAAGAATTAAGGAGGCTAAAACTTATGGGGGTTTGTCCTGGCACATTCCACTCTAATCTGCAACCTCAAAGCACAACTTGCAGCAAGGTTCTGTTTCCCTAGCAAGCAGAGTTGGCAACGTAGAAATGCTGCCACCCTAAGGCCGTTTCCTCAAACAACAGCTTTAAATCTACTGCTAATGGCCAATAATATTCACAAGGACTGCAGGGCTGTAAATGACTCATGCCCTCAAAAACTATCCTGGGGTAGGGAATGGCCATAAAAATCCAAACGGGGCAAATTTTTCAAGAAGCCAATTTGAAGTTGGGAGTTTAGCTCAATCTTAAGAAAACATGAAAAGGACATTGATAAACGCAAAACATCGGGAATTACTAGACGCAGGCAAATCCAATCTACACAAAGGTATCACCTCACACCAGTCACAGTGACCATCAGCAAAAAGTCAACAAACGATAGATGTTGAAGAAGTTGTGGAGAATAGCGTAACCTCTCGGTCTAAGTGGGATGTAAACTGGTAACAGCCAATAATAGGAACAGAATGGCAGCGCGTTTAAAGGTAAAAACTGAGTCACCATATGATCCGGAAGGCCCACTCTTGGGCCTGTCACCTGTAAAAGCCCGAATCAAAACGACACGGGATGGAGAATCGTGTACTGCAGCAGTATTTACAATAGCCAAAACATGGAAGCAAACAAAATGTCCATCAACAGATAAATGGACAAAGAAGAAGTGGTATACGTACCGAATGGAATACTAGACTCAGGAAAAAAATGAACAGTGCCGTTTTCAGGACTACAGATGAGCCTAGAAATAATCATATTAGGTTAAGTAAGTCAAAAGGGAATGACAAATATCCTATGATATCATTTATACCTGTTATCCTAAGATTGCTACCAATGAACATATTTCCACAGAAAAAGACACCCACAGACTTATAAAACAAACGACTGGTTAGCCAAAATGAAAGTTGGGAGGATGGATAAATTAGGACTATGGGGCTAACATACATATACTGATGTACGTTAAATGTATATAAACATAAAGCATATAAACTATATGAATTATAGAATCACCAATACATATAAAATATATAAAGACAAAACACCTACCAAATACCAAGGGAGGTCTACTCAACATTCTGTAAAACATACATGGTAACAGGATCCGAAGATGAACAGACATATGTAGGAATTATTGAGCAGATTCTGGACAGCCAGACAATCACAACACTCTAATCAAATTTACTCCAATAAGAAATAGAAATTAAATTTAAAAAACAAACAAAAGTAAGGAGACATAAACTTTTGGGGGCTTGTCCCAGCACATTCCCCTCTAATTTACAACCTCGGAATACTACGTCCAGGAAGACTTTGTGGCCCAAAAAACAAGAGTTGAGAACGTAATAATGCTGCGCCTTGTGGCTGTTTCCCACAACAGGAGCTTTAAACCCAGTGCTAATGGTTGCTTAATAGTCACAAGGATTGCAGGGCTGAAAATGACACCTGCCCTCAAAAAATGCCCCGGTGGAGGGAATAGGCAAGAAAATTCAACACATGACACATTTTTCAAGAAGTCAATATGAAGAGGGAAGTTGTACTCACTCTTTAAAAAAAGGAAAAGAAAAAAATGGACATGAATAAAGCTCAGTATAAGGAATTATTAGCCACATGCAAACCCAACCTCCAAAAAGGTTTCAGCTCACACCAGTCAAATGACCATCAGCAGAAAGTCTACAGACTATACATGCTGAAGGGGATTTAGAGAACTGTGGACCATCTAGCTGCTGGTGGGATGTAACTGGTAAGAGCACTAACGAAAACTGAATGGAGCTGCTTTAAAAGGTAAAAATTGAGCTACCATATGATGCGGCAGGGCACCTTTTGGGCCTATAACCTAAGACCACCAGAATCGGAAAGACAGAGGCAGGCAAATGTGCACGGCAGCAATATTGAAATAGCCAAGATATGGAAGCAAAAAAAGGGTCCAAAAACAAATGAATGGACAAAGAAAAAGTGGTATACGGACAGAATGGAATAGTAACCTCGGTAAAAAAATGAACAATGCCATTTTGAGGAATACAGATGAGCCTACCAATAATCATATTAGGTTAAGTAAGTCAAAAGGGAATGACAAATATCCTATGATATCATTTATACATGTTATCCTAAGACTGCTACCAATGAACATATTTCCACCAAGAAAGACAACACACACTTATAAAACAAACTAATGGTTCACCAAAATGAAAGGTGGGAGGATGGATAAATTAGGATTATGGGGCTAACATACATATACTAATGTATGTTCAATGTATATAAACATATAATATATAAACTATATAATCACCAATACATATAAAATATATAATGAGAAAACACCTACCAAATACCAAGGGAGGTCTACTCAACATTCTGTGTGACATACATGGTAACAGGATCCGAAGATGAACAGACATATGTATGAATCATTGAGCAGATTCTGTACAGCCAGGCAATCACAACACTCTAATCAAAATTACTCCGATAAGAAATATAAAATAAATTTAAAAAAACAAACATTACTAAGGAGACATAAACTTCTGGGGGCTTGTCCCAGCACATTCCCCTCTAATTTACAACCTCGGAACACAACCTCCAGGAAGACTCTGTTACCCTAGTAACAAGAGGTGAGAACGTAATAATGCTGCCGCCTTGTGGCTGTTTCCCACAACAGCAGCTTTAAACCCAGTGCTAATGGTTGCTTAAGAGTCACAAGGACTGCAGGGCTGTAAATGACACCTGCCCACAAAAAATGCCCTGGGGTAGGGAATAGGCAAGGAAATTCAACACATGACAAATTTTTGAAGAAGGCAATATGAAGAGGGAAGTTGTACTCACTCTTTAAAAAAAAGGAAAAGAAAAAAAAAGGGCATGCCTAAAGCTCAGTATACGGAATTATTAGCCACATGCAAATCCAACCTCCAAAAAGATTTCAGCTCACACCGGTGAAATGTCCATCAGCTAAAAGTCTACAAACTATAAATGCTGAAGGGGTTTTAGAGAACTCTGTACCTTCTAGCTGCTGGTGGGATGTAATTGGTAACAGCGCTAACGAACACTGAATGGAGCTGCTTTAAAAGGTAAAAATTGAGCTACCACATGATGCGGCAGGGCACCTTTTGGGCCTATAACCGAAGACCACCAGAATCGGAAAGACAGAGGCAGGCAAATGTGCACTGCAGCAATATTGAAATAGCCAAGACATGGAAGCAAAAATAAGGTCCATAAACAGATGAATGGACAGAGAAGACGTGGTATATGGACAGAATGGAATATCAGTCACGAAAAACAATAAAAGAACGGCATAGGCAGCACCACAGATGAGCCTAGAGATAATCACGCAACGTGAAGTAAGTCAGAATGCGAAAGACAAATGTCCTATGATATCACTTACGTTATCTGAAAATTCATAAAAATGAACATATTTCCATAGAGAAAGACAATCTCAGATTGAGATTAAGACAAACTTATGGTTAAGCCAATGAAAAGGTGTGAGGAATGGATAAATTAGGATACTGGGGTTAACACACATATACTAATACATATAAAATATATAATCCCCAAAGACCTATGGAATAGCAAGTGTGGTCTACTCAACACTCTGTAATAACCGACATGGAAAAGGACCCAAAGATCAATAGATGTATGTATATGTGTAAATGAACAAGGTTCTGTACACCTAGAACAAAAGACCTTTTTCAATCAAATTTGCTTGATAAAAACTACAACTTAAAGACACAAACAAGAATTAAGGAGGCTAAAACTTATGGGGGTTTGTCCTGGCACATTCCACTCTAATCTGCAACCTCAAAGCACAACTTGCAGCAAGGTTCTGTTTCCCTAGCAAGCAGAGTTGGCAACGTAGAAATGCTGCCACCCTAAGGCCGTTTCCTCAAACAACAGCTTTAAATCTACTGCTAATGGTCAATAATATTCACAAGGACTGCAGGGCTGTAAATGACTCATGCCCTCAAAAACTATCCTGGGGTAGGGAATGGCCATAAAAATCCAAACGGGGCAAATTTTTCAAGAAGCCAATTTGAAGTTGGGAGTTTAGCTCAATCTTAAGAAAACATGAAAAGGACATTGATAAACGCAAAACATCGGGAATTACTAGACGCAGGCAAATCCAATCTACACAAAGGTATCACCTCACACCAGTCACAGTGACCATCATCAAAAAGTCAACAAACGATAGATGTTGAAGAAGTTGTGGAGAATAGCGTAACCTCTCGGTCTAAGTGGGATGTAAACTGGTAACAGCCAATAATAGGAACAGAATGGCAGCGCGTTTAAAGGTAAAAATTGAGTCACCATATGATCCGGAAGGCCCACTCTTGGGCCTGTCACCTGTAAAAGCCCGAATCAAAACGACACGGGATGGAGAATCGTGTACTGCAGCAGTATTTACAATAGCCAAAACATGGAAGCAAACAAAATGTCCATCAACAGATAAATGGACAAAGAAGAAGTGGTATACGTACCGAATGGAATACTAGACTCAGGAAAAAAATGAACAGTGCCGTTTTCAGGACTACAGATGAGCCTAGAAATAATCATATTAGGTTAAGTAAGTCAAAAGGGAATGACAAATATCCTATGATATCATTTATACCTGTTATCCTAAGATTGCTACCAATGAACATATTTCCACAGAAAAAGACACCCACAGACTTATAAAACAAACGACTGGTTAGCCAAAAGGAAAGTTGGGAGGATGGATAAATTAGGACTATGGGGCTAACATACATATACTGATGTACGTTAAATGTATATAAACATAAAACATATAAACTATATGAATTATAGAATCACCAATACATATAAAATATATAAAGACAAAACACCTACCAAATACCAAGGGAGGTCTACTCAACATTCTGTAAAACATACATGGTAACAGGATCCGAAGATGAACAGACATATGTAGGAATTATTGAGCAGATTCTGGACAGCCAGACAATCACAACACTCTAATCAAATTTACTCCAATAAGAAATAGAAATTAAATTTAAAAAACAAACAAAAGTAAGGAGACATAAACTTTTGGGGGCTTGTCCCAGCACATTCCCCTCTAATTTACAACCTCGGAATACTACGTCCAGGAAGACTTTGTGGCCCAAAAAACAAGAGTTGAGAACGTAATAATGCTGCGCCTTGTGGCTGTTTCCCACAACAGGAGCTTTAAACCCAGTGCTAATGGTTGCTTAATAGTCACAAGGATTGCAGGGCTGAAAATGACACCTGCCCTCAAAAAATGCCCCGGTGGAGGGAATAGGCAAGAAAATTCAACACATGACACATTTTTCAAGAAGTCAATATGAAGAGGGAAGTTGTACTCACTCTTTAAAAAAAGGAAAAGAAAAAAATGGACATGAATAAAGCTCAGTATAAGGAATTATTAGCCACATGCAAACCCAACCTCCAAAAAGGTTTCAGCTCACACCAGTCAAATGACCATCAGCAGAAAGTCTACAGACTATACATGCTGAAGGGGATTTAGAGAACTGTGGACCATCTAGCTGCTGGTGGGATGTAACTGGTAAGAGCACTAACGAAAACTGAATGGAGCTGCTTTAAAAGGTAAAAATTGAGCTACCATATGATGCGGCAGGGCACCTTTTGGGCCTATAACCTAAGACCACCAGAATCGGAAAGACAGAGGCAGGCAAATGTGCACGGCAGCAATATTGAAATAGCCAAGATATGGAAGCAAAAAAAGGGTCCAAAAACAAATGAATGGACAAAGAAAAAGTGGTATACGGACAGAATGGAATAGTAACCTCGGTAAAAAAATGAACAATGCCATTTTGAGGAATACAGATGAGCCTACCAATAATCATATTAGGTTAAGTAAGTCAAAAGGGAATGACAAATATCCTATGATATCATTTATACATGTTATCCTAAGACTGCTACCAATGAACATATTTCCACCAAGAAAGACAACACACACTTATAAAACAAACTAATGGTTCACCAAAATGAAAGGTGGGAGGATGGATAAATTAGGATTATGGGGCTAACATACATATACTAATGTATGTTCAATGTATATAAACATATAATATATAAACTATATAATCACCAATACATATAAAATATATAATGAGAAAACACCTACCAAATACCAAGGGAGGTCTACTCAACATTCTGTGTGACATACATGGTAACAGGATCCGAAGATGAACAGACATATGTATGAATCATTGAGCAGATTCTGTACAGCCAGGCAATCACAACACTCTAATCAAAATTACTCCGATAAGAAATATAAAATAAATTTAAAAAAACAAACATTACTAAGGAGACATAAACTTCTGGGGGCTTGTCCCAGCACATTCCCCTCTAATTTACAACCTCGGAACACAACCTCCAGGAAGACTCTGTTACCCTAGTAACAAGAGGTGAGAACGTAATAATGCTGCCGCCTTGTGGCTGTTTCCCACAACAGCAGCTTTAAACCCAGTGCTAATGGCTGCTTAAGAGTCACAAGGACTGCAGGGCTGTAAATGACACCTGCCCACAAAAAATGCCCTGGGGTAGGGAATAGGCAAGGAAATTCAACACATGACAAATTTTTGAAGAAGGCAATATGAAGAGGGAAGTTGTACTCACTCTTTAAAAAAAAGGAAAAGAAAAAAAAAGGGCATGCCTAAAGCTCAGTATACGGAATTATTAGCCACATGCAAATCCAACCTCCAAAAAGATTTCAGCTCACACCGGTGAAATGTCCATCAGCTAAAAGTCTACAAACTATAAATGCTGAAGGGGTTTTAGAGAACTCTGTACCTTCTAGCTGCTGGTGGGATGTAATTGGTAACAGCGCTAACGAACACTGAATGGAGCTGCTTTAAAAGGTAAAAATTGAGCTACCACATGATGCGGCAGGGCACCTTTTGGGCCTATAACCGAAGACCACCAGAATCGGAAAGACAGAGGCAGGCAAATGTGCACTGCAGCAATATTGAAATAGCCAAGACATGGAAGCAAAAATAAGGTCCATAAACAGATGAATGGACAGAGAAGACGTGGTATATGGACAGAATGGAATATCAGTCACGAAAAACAATAAAAGAACGGCATAGGCAGCACCACAGATGAGCCTAGAGATAATCACGCAACGTGAAGTAAGTCAGAATGCGAAAGACAAATGTCCTATGATATCACTTACGTTATCTGAAAATTCATAAAAATGAACATATTTCCATAGAGAAAGACAATCTCAGATTGAGATTAAGACAAACTTATGGTTAAGCCAATGAAAAGGTGTGAGGAATGGATAAATTAGGATACTGGGGTTAACACACATATACTAATACATATAAAATATATAATCCCCAAAGACCTATGGAATAGCAAGTGTGGTCTACTCAACACTCTGTAATAACCGACATGGAAAAGGACCCAAAGATCAATAGATGTATGTATATGTGTAAATGAACAAGGTTCTGTACACCTAGAACAAAAGACCTTTTTCAATCAAATTTGCTTGATAAAAACTACAACTTAAAGACACAAACAAGAATTAAGGAGGCTAAAACTTATGGGGGTTTGTCCTGGCACATTCCACTCTAATCTGCAACCTCAAAGCACAACTTGCAGCAAGGTTCTGTTTCCCTAGCAAGCAGAGTTGGCAACGTAGAAATGCTGCCACCCTAAGGCCGTTTCCTCAAACAACAGCTTTAAATCTACTGCTAATGGCCAATAATATTCACAAGGACTGCAGGGCTGTAAATGACTCATGCCCTCAAAAACTATCCTGGGGTAGGGAATGGCCATAAAAATCCAAACGGGGCAAATTTTTCAAGAAGCCAATTTGAAGTTGGGAGTTTAGCTCAATCTTAAGAAAACATGAAAAGGACATTGATAAACGCAAAACATCGGGAATTACTAGACGCAGGCAAATCCAATCTACACAAAGGTATCACCTCACACCAGTCACAGTGACCATCAGCAAAAAGTCAACAAACGATAGATGTTGAAGAAGTTGTGGAGAATAGCGTAACCTCTCGGTCTAAGTGGGATGTAAACTGGTAACAGCCAATAATAGGAACAGAATGGCAGCGCGTTTAAAGGTAAAAATTGAGTCACCATATGATCCGGAAGGCCCACTCTTGGGCCTGTCACCTGTAAAAGCCCGAATCAAAACGACACGGGATGGAGAATCGTGTACTGCAGCAGTATTTACAATAGCCAAAACATGGAAGCAAACAAAATGTCCATCAACAGATAAATGGACAAAGAAGAAGTGGTATACGTACCGAATGGAATACTAGACTCAGGAAAAAAATGAACAGTGCCGTTTTCAGGACTACAGATGAGCCTAGAAATAATCATATTAGGTTAAGTAAGTCAAAAGGGAATGACAAATATCCTATGATATCATTTATACCTGTTATCCTAAGATTGCTACCAATGAACATATTTCCACAGAAAAAGACACCCACAGACTTATAAAACAAACGACTGGTTAGCCAAAAGGAAAGTTGGGAGGATGGATAAATTAGGACTATGGGGCTAACATACATATACTGATGTACGTTAAATGTATATAAACATAAAACATATAAACTATATGAATTATAGAATCACCAATACATATAAAATATATAAAGACAAAACACCTACCAAATACCAAGGGAGGTCTACTCAACATTCTGTAAAACATACATGGTAACAGGATCCGAAGATGAACAGACATATGTAGGAATTATTGAGCAGATTCTGGACAGCCAGACAATCACAACACTCTAATCAAATTTACTCCAATAAGAAATAGAAATTAAATTTAAAAAACAAACAAAAGTAAGGAGACATAAACTTTTGGGGGCTTGTCCCAGCACATTCCCCTCTAATTTACAACCTCGGAATACTACGTCCAGGAAGACTTTGTGGCCCAAAAAACAAGAGTTGAGAACGTAATAATGCTGCGCCTTGTGGCTGTTTCCCACAACAGGAGCTTTAAACCCAGTGCTAATGGTTGCTTAATAGTCACAAGGATTGCAGGGCTGAAAATGACACCTGCCCTCAAAAAATGCCCCGGTGGAGGGAATAGGCAAGAAAATTCAACACATGACACATTTTTCAAGAAGTCAATATGAAGAGGGAAGTTGTACTCACTCTTTAAAAAAAGGAAAAGAAAAAAATGGACATGAATAAAGCTCAGTATAAGGAATTATTAGCCACATGCAAACCCAACCTCCAAAAAGGTTTCAGCTCACACCAGTCAAATGACCATCAGCAGAAAGTCTACAGACTATACATGCTGAAGGGGATTTAGAGAACTGTGGACCATCTAGCTGCTGGTGGGATGTAACTGGTAAGAGCACTAACGAAAACTGAATGGAGCTGCTTTAAAAGGTAAAAATTGAGCTACCATATGATGCGGCAGGGCACCTTTTGGGCCTATAACCTAAGACCACCAGAATCGGAAAGACAGAGGCAGGCAAATGTGCACGGCAGCAATATTGAAATAGCCAAGATATGGAAGCAAAAAAAGGGTCCAAAAACAAATGAATGGACAAAGAAAAAGTGGTATACGGACAGAATGGAATAGTAACCTCGGTAAAAAAATGAACAATGCCATTTTGAGGAATACAGATGAGCCTACCAATAATCATATTAGGTTAAGTAAGTCAAAAGGGAATGACAAATATCCTATGATATCATTTATACATGTTATCCTAAGACTGCTACCAATGAACATATTTCCACCAAGAAAGACAACACACACTTATAAAACAAACTAATGGTTCACCAAAATGAAAGGTGGGAGGATGGATAAATTAGGATTATGGGGCTAACATACATATACTAATGTATGTTCAATGTATATAAACATATAATATATAAACTATATAATCACCAATACATATAAAATATATAATGAGAAAACACCTACCAAATACCAAGGGAGGTCTACTCAACATTCTGTGTGACATACATGGTAACAGGATCCGAAGATGAACAGACATATGTATGAATCATTGAGCAGATTCTGTACAGCCAGGCAATCACAACACTCTAATCAAAATTACTCCGATAAGAAATATAAAATAAATTTAAAAAAACAAACATTACTAAGGAGACATAAACTTCTGGGGGCTTGTCCCAGCACATTCCCCTCTAATTTACAACCTCGGAACACAACCTCCAGGAAGACTCTGTTACCCTAGTAACAAGAGGTGAGAACGTAATAATGCTGCCGCCTTGTGGCTGTTTCCCACAACAGCAGCTTTAAACCCAGTGCTAATGGTTGCTTAAGAGTCACAAGGACTGCAGGGCTGTAAATGACACCTGCCCACAAAAAATGCCCTGGGGTAGGGAATAGGCAAGGAAATTCAACACATGACAAATTTTTGAAGAAGGCAATATGAAGAGGGAAGTTGTACTCACTCTTTAAAAAAAAGGAAAAGAAAAAAAAAGGGCATGCCTAAAGCTCAGTATACGGAATTATTAGCCACATGCAAATCCAACCTCCAAAAAGGTTTCAGCTCACACCGGTGAAATGTCCATCAGCTAAAAGTCTACAGACTATAAATGCTGAAGGGGTTTTAGAGAACTCTGTACCTTCTAGCTGATGGTGGGATGTAATTGGTAACAGCGCTAACGAACACTGAATGGAGCTGCTTTAAAAGGTAAAAATTGAGCTACCACATGATGCGGCAGGGCACCTTTTGGGCCTATAACCGAAGACCACCAGAATCGGAAAGACAGAGGCAGGCAAATGTGCACTGCAGCAATATTGAAATAGCCAAGACATGGAAGCAAAAATAAGGTCCATAAACAGATGAATGGACAGAGAAGACGTGGTATATGGACAGAATGGAATATCAGTCACGAAAAACAATAAAAGAACGGCATAGGCAGCACCACAGATGAGCCTAGAGATAATCACGCAACGTGAAGTAAGTCAGAATGCGAAAGACAAATGTCCTATGATATCACTTACGTTATCTGAAAATTCATAAAAATGAACATATTTCCATAGAGAAAGACAATCTCAGATTGAGATTAAGACAAACTTATGGTTAAGCCAATGAAAAGGTGTGAGGAATGGATAAATTAGGATACTGGGGTTAACACACATATACTAATACATATAAAATATATAATCCCCAAAGACCTATGGAATAGCAAGTGTGGTCTACTCAACACTCTGTAATAACCGACATGGAAAAGGACCCAAAGATCAATAGATGTATGTATATGTGTAAATGAACAAGGTTCTGTACACCTAGAACAAAAGACCTTTTTCAATCAAATTTGCTTGATAAAAACTACAACTTAAAGACACAAACAAGAATTAAGGAGGCTAAAACTTATGGGGGTTTGTCCTGGCACATTCCACTCTAATCTGCAACCTCAAAGCACAACTTGCAGCAAGGTTCTGTTTCCCTAGCAAGCAGAGTTGGCAACGTAGAAATGCTGCCACCCTAAGGCCGTTTCCTCAAACAACAGCTTTAAATCTACTGCTAATGGCCAATAATATTCACAAGGACTGCAGGGCTGTAAATGACTCATGCCCTCAAAAACTATCCTGGGGTAGGGAATGGCCATAAAAATCCAAACGGGGCAAATTTTTCAAGAAGCCAATTTGAAGTTGGGAGTTTAGCTCAATCTTAAGAAAACATGAAAAGGACATTGATAAACGCAAAACATCGGGAATTACTAGACGCAGGCAAATCCAATCTACACAAAGGTATCACCTCACACCAGTCACAGTGACCATCAGCAAAAAGTCAACAAACGATAGATGTTGAAGAAGTTGTGGAGAATAGCGTAACCTCTCGGTCTAAGTGGGATGTAAACTGGTAACAGCCAATAATAGGAACAGAATGGCAGCGCGTTTAAAGGTAAAAATTGAGTCACCATATGATCCGGAAGGCCCACTCTTGGGCCTGTCACCTGTAAAAGCCCGAATCAAAACGACACGGGATGGAGAATCGTGTACTGCAGCAGTATTTACAATAGCCAAAACATGGAAGCAAACAAAATGTCCATCAACAGATAAATGGACAAAGAAGAAGTGGTATACGTACCGAATGGAATACTAGACTCAGGAAAAAAATGAACAGTGCCGTTTTCAGGACTACAGATGAGCCTAGAAATAATCATATTAGGTTAAGTAAGTCAAAAGGGAATGACAAATATCCTATGATATCATTTATACCTGTTATCCTAAGATTGCTACCAATGAACATATTTCCACAGAAAAAGACACCCACAGACTTATAAAACAAACGACTGGTTAGCCAAAATGAAAGTTGGGAGGATGGATAAATTAGGACTATGGGGCTAACATACATATACTGATGTACGTTAAATGTATATAAACATAAAACATATAAACTATATGAATTATAGAATCACCAATACATATAAAATATATAAAGACAAAACACCTACCAAATACCAAGGGAGGTCTACTCAACATTCTGTAAAACATACATGGTAACAGGATCCGAAGATGAACAGACATATGTAGGAATTATTGAGCAGATTCTGGACAGCCAGACAATCACAACACTCTAATCAAATTTACTCCAATAAGAAATAGAAATTAAATTTAAAAAACAAACAAAAGTAAGGAGACATAAACTTTTGGGGGCTTGTCCCAGCACATTCCCCTCTAATTTACAACCTCGGAATACTACGTCCAGGAAGACTTTGTGGCCCAAAAAACAAGAGTTGAGAACGTAATAATGCTGCGCCTTGTGGCTGTTTCCCACAACAGGAGCTTTAAACCCAGTGCTAATGGTTGCTTAATAGTCACAAGGATTGCAGGGCTGAAAATGACACCTGCCCTCAAAAAATGCCCCGGTGGAGGGAATAGGCAAGAAAATTCAACACATGACACATTTTTCAAGAAGTCAATATGAAGAGGGAAGTTGTACTCACTCTTTAAAAAAAGGAAAAGAAAAAAATGGACATGAATAAAGCTCAGTATAAGGAATTATTAGCCACATGCAAACCCAACCTCCAAAAAGGTTTCAGCTCACACCAGTCAAATGACCATCAGCAGAAAGTCTACAGACTATACATGCTGAAGGGGATTTAGAGAACTGTGGACCATCTAGCTGCTGGTGGGATGTAACTGGTAAGAGCACTAACGAAAACTGAATGGAGCTGCTTTAAAAGGTAAAAATTGAGCTACCATATGATGCGGCAGGGCACCTTTTGGGCCTATAACCTAAGACCACCAGAATCGGAAAGACAGAGGCAGGCAAATGTGCACGGCAGCAATATTGAAATAGCCAAGATATGGAAGCAAAAAAAGGGTCCAAAAACAAATGAATGGACAAAGAAAAAGTGGTATACGGACAGAATGGAATAGTAACCTCGGTAAAAAAATGAACAATGCCATTTTGAGGAATACAGATGAGCCTACCAATAATCATATTAGGTTAAGTAAGTCAAAAGGGAATGACAAATATCCTATGATATCATTTATACATGTTATCCTAAGACTGCTACCAATGAACATATTTCCACCAAGAAAGACAACACACACTTATAAAACAAACTAATGGTTCACCAAAATGAAAGGTGGGAGGATGGATAAATTAGGATTATGGGGCTAACATACATATACTAATGTATGTTCAATGTATATAAACATATAATATATAAACTATATAATCACCAATACATATAAAATATATAATGAGAAAACACCTACCAAATACCAAGGGAGGTCTACTCAACATTCTGTGTGACATACATGGTAACAGGATCCGAAGATGAACAGACATATGTATGAATCATTGAGCAGATTCTGTACAGCCAGGCAATCACAACACTCTAATCAAAATTACTCCGATAAGAAATATAAAATAAATTTAAAAAAACAAACATTACTAAGGAGACATAAACTTCTGGGGGCTTGTCCCAGCACATTCCCCTCTAATTTACAACCTCGGAACACAACCTCCAGGAAGACTCTGTTACCCTAGTAACAAGAGGTGAGAACGTAATAATGCTGCCGCCTTGTGGCTGTTTCCCACAACAGCAGCTTTAAACCCAGTGCTAATGGTTGCTTAAGAGTCACAAGGACTGCAGGGCTGTAAATGACACCTGCCCACAAAAAATGCCCTGGGGTAGGGAATAGGCAAGGAAATTCAACACATGACAAATTTTTGAAGAAGGCAATATGAAGAGGGAAGTTGTACTCACTCTTTAAAAAAAAGGAAAAGAAAAAAAAAGGGCATGCCTAAAGCTCAGTATACGGAATTATTAGCCACATGCAAATCCAACCTCCAAAAAGGTTTCAGCTCACACCGGTGAAATGTCCATCAGCTAAAAGTCTACAGACTATAAATGCTGAAGGGGTTTTAGAGAACTCTGTACCTTCTAGCTGCTGGTGGGATGTAATTGGTAACAGCGCTAACGAACACTGAATGGAGCTGCTTTAAAAGGTAAAAATTGAGCTACCACATGATGCGGCAGGGCACCTTTTGGGCCTATAACCGAAGACCACCAGAATCGGAAAGACAGAGGCAGGCAAATGTGCACTGCAGCAATATTGAAATAGCCAAGACATGGAAGCAAAAATAAGGTCCATAAACAGATGAATGGACAGAGAAGACGTGGTATATGGACAGAATGGAATATCAGTCACGAAAAACAATAAAAGAACGGCATAGGCAGCACCACAGATGAGCCTAGAGATAATCACGCAACGTGAAGTAAGTCAGAATGCGAAAGACAAATGTCCTATGATATCACTTACGTTATCTGAAAATTCATAAAAATGAACATATTTCCATAGAGAAAGACAATCTCAGATTGAGATTAAGACAAACTTATGGTTAAGCCAATGAAAAGGTGTGAGGAATGGATAAATTAGGATACTGGGGTTAACACACATATACTAATACATATAAAATATATAATCCCCAAAGACCTATGGAATAGCAAGTGTGGTCTACTCAACACTCTGTAATAACCGACATGGAAAAGGACCCAAAGATCAATAGATGTATGTATATGTGTAAATGAACAAGGTTCTGTACACCTAGAACAAAAGACCTTTTTCAATCAAATTTGCTTGATAAAAACTACAACTTAAAGACACAAACAAGAATTAAGGAGGCTAAAACTTATGGGGGTTTGTCCTGGCACATTCCACTCTAATCTGCAACCTCAAAGCACAACTTGCAGCAAGGTTCTGTTTCCCTAGCAAGCAGAGTTGGCAACGTAGAAATGCTGCCACCCTAAGGCCGTTTCCTCAAACAACAGCTTTAAATCTACTGCTAATGGTCAATAATATTCACAAGGACTGCAGGGCTGTAAATGACTCATGCCCTCAAAAACTATCCTGGGGTAGGGAATGGCCATAAAAATCCAAACGGGGCAAATTTTTCAAGAAGCCAATTTGAAGTTGGGAGTTTAGCTCAATCTTAAGAAAACATGAAAAGGACATTGATAAACGCAAAACATCGGGAATTACTAGACGCAGGCAAATCCAATCTACACAAAGGTATCACCTCACACCAGTCACAGTGACCATCAGCAAAAAGTCAACAAACGATAGATGTTGAAGAAGTTGTGGAGAATAGCGTAACCTCTCGGTCTAAGTGGGATGTAAACTGGTAACAGCCAATAATAGGAACAGAATGGCAGCGCGTTTAAAGGTAAAAATTGAGTCACCATATGATCCGGAAGGCCCACTCTTGGGCCTGTCACCTGTAAAAGCCCGAATCAAAACGACACGGGATGGAGAATCGTGTACTGCAGCAGTATTTACAATAGCCAAAACATGGAAGCAAACAAAATGTCCATCAACAGATAAATGGACAAAGAAGAAGTGGTATACGTACCGAATGGAATACTAGACTCAGGAAAAAAATGAACAGTGCCGTTTGCAGGACTACAGATGAGCCTAGAAATAATCATATTAGGTTAAGTAAGTCAAAAGGGAATGACAAATATCCTATGATATCATTTATACCTGTTATCCTAAGATTGCTACCAATGAACATATTTCCACAGAAAAAGACACCCACAGACTTATAAAACAAACGACTGGTTAGCCAAAATGAAAGTTGGGAGGATGGATAAATTAGGACTATGGGGCTAACATACATATACTGATGTACGTTAAATGTATATAAACATAAAACATATAAACTATATGAATTATAGAATCACCAATACATATAAAATATATAAAGACAAAACACCTACCAAATACCAAGGGAGGTCTACTCAACATTCTGTAAAACATACATGGTAACAGGATCCGAAGATGAACAGACATATGTAGGAATTATTGAGCAGATTCTGGACAGCCAGACAATCACAACACTCTAATCAAATTTACTCCAATAAGAAATAGAAATTAAATTTAAAAAACAAACAAAAGTAAGGAGACATAAACTTTTGGGGGCTTGTCCCAGCACATTCCCCTCTAATTTACAACCTCGGAATACTACGTCCAGGAAGACTTTGTGGCCCAAAAAACAAGAGTTGAGAACGTAATAATGCTGCGCCTTGTGGCTGTTTCCCACAACAGGAGCTTTAAACCCAGTGCTAATGGTTGCTTAATAGTCACAAGGATTGCAGGGCTGAAAATGACACCTGCCCTCAAAAAATGCCCCGGTGGAGGGAATAGGCAAGAAAATTCAACACATGACACATTTTTCAAGAAGTCAATATGAAGAGGGAAGTTGTACTCACTCTTTAAAAAAAGGAAAAGAAAAAAATGGACATGAATAAAGCTCAGTATAAGGAATTATTAGCCACATGCAAACCCAACCTCCAAAAAGGTTTCAGCTCACACCAGTCAAATGACCATCAGCAGAAAGTCTACAGACTATACATGCTGAAGGGGATTTAGAGAACTGTGGACCATCTAGCTGCTGGTGGGATGTAACTGGTAAGAGCACTAACGAAAACTGAATGGAGCTGCTTTAAAAGGTAAAAATTGAGCTACCATATGATGCGGCAGGGCACCTTTTGGGCCTATAACCTAAGACCACCAGAATCGGAAAGACAGAGGCAGGCAAATGTGCACGGCAGCAATATTGAAATAGCCAAGATATGGAAGCAAAAAAAGGGTCCAAAAACAAATGAATGGACAAAGAAAAAGTGGTATACGGACAGAATGGAATAGTAACCTCGGTAAAAAAATGAACAATGCCATTTTGAGGAATACAGATGAGCCTACCAATAATCATATTAGGTTAAGTAAGTCAAAAGGGAATGACAAATATCCTATGATATCATTTATACATGTTATCCTAAGACTGCTACCAATGAACATATTTCCACCAAGAAAGACAACACACACTTATAAAACAAACTAATGGTTCACCAAAATGAAAGGTGGGAGGATGGATAAATTAGGATTATGGGGCTAACATACATATACTAATGTATGTTCAATGTATATAAACATATAATATATAAACTATATAATCACCAATACATATAAAATATATAATGAGAAAACACCTACCAAATACCAAGGGAGGTCTACTCAACATTCTGTGTGACATACATGGTAACAGGATCCGAAGATGAACAGACATATGTATGAATCATTGAGCAGATTCTGTACAGCCAGGCAATCACAACACTCTAATCAAAATTACTCCGATAAGAAATATAAAATAAATTTAAAAAAACAAACATTACTAAGGAGACATAAACTTCTGGGGGCTTGTCCCAGCACATTCCCCTCTAATTTACAACCTCGGAACACAACCTCCAGGAAGACTCTGTTACCCTAGTAACAAGAGGTGAGAACGTAATAATGCTGCCGCCTTGTGGCTGTTTCCCACAACAGCAGCTTTAAACCCAGTGCTAATGGTTGCTTAAGAGTCACAAGGACTGCAGGGCTGTAAATGACACCTGCCCACAAAAAATGCCCTGGGGTAGGGAATAGGCAAGGAAATTCAACACATGACAAATTTTTGAAGAAGGCAATATGAAGAGGGAAGTTGTACTCACTCTTTAAAAAAAAGGAAAAGAAAAAAAAAGGGCATGCCTAAAGCTCAGTATACGGAATTATTAGCCACATGCAAATCCAACCTCCAAAAAGGTTTCAGCTCACACCGGTGAAATGTCCATCAGCTAAAAGTCTACAGACTATAAATGCTGAAGGGGTTTTAGAGAACTCTGTACCTTCTAGCTGCTGGTGGGATGTAATTGGTAACAGCGCTAACGAACACTGAATGGAGCTGCTTTAAAAGGTAAAAATTGAGCTACCACATGATGCGGCAGGGCACCTTTTGGGCCTATAACCGAAGACCACCAGAATCGGAAAGACAGAGGCAGGCAAATGTGCACTGCAGCAATATTGAAATAGCCAAGACATGGAAGCAAAAATAAGGTCCATAAACAGATGAATGGACAGAGAAGACGTGGTATATGGACAGAATGGAATATCAGTCACGAAAAACAATAAAAGAACGGCATAGGCAGCACCACAGATGAGCCTAGAGATAATCACGCAACGTGAAGTAAGTCAGAATGCGAAAGACAAATGTCCTATGATATCACTTACGTTATCTGAAAATTCATAAAAATGAACATATTTCCATAGAGAAAGACAATCTCAGATTGAGATTAAGACAAACTTATGGTTAAGCCAATGAAAAGGTGTGAGGAATGGATAAATTAGGATACTGGGGTTAACACACATATACTAATACATATAAAATATATAATCCCCAAAGACCTATGGAATAGCAAGTGTGGTCTACTCAACACTCTGTAATAACCGACATGGAAAAGGACCCAAAGATCAATAGATGTATGTATATGTGTAAATGAACAAGGTTCTGTACACCTAGAACAAAAGACCTTTTTCAATCAAATTTGCTTGATAAAAACTACAACTTAAAGACACAAACAAGAATTAAGGAGGCTAAAACTTATGGGGGTTTGTCCTGGCACATTCCACTCTAATCTGCAACCTCAAAGCACAACTTGCAGCAAGGTTCTGTTTCCCTAGCAAGCAGAGTTGGCAACGTAGAAATGCTGCCACCCTAAGGCCGTTT
Source organism: Eubalaena glacialis (assembly GCF_028564815.1). Classification (NCBI taxonomy): domain Eukaryota; kingdom Metazoa; phylum Chordata; class Mammalia; order Artiodactyla; family Balaenidae; genus Eubalaena; species Eubalaena glacialis. The sequence continues at coordinate 86,140,999 of NC_083717.1, forward strand.
CCTCAAACAACAGCTTTAAATCTACTGCTAATGGTCAATAATATTCACAAGGACTGCAGGGCTGTAAATGACTCATGCCCTCAAAAACTATCCTGGGGTAGGGAATGGCCATAAAAATCCAAACGGGGCAAATTTTTCAAGAAGCCAATTTGAAGTTGGGAGTTTAGCTCAATCTTAAGAAAACATGAAAAGGACATTGATAAACGCAAAACATCGGGAATTACTAGACGCAGGCAAATCCAATCTACACAAAGGTATCACCTCACACCAGTCACAGTGACCATCAGCAAAAAGTCAACAAACGATAGATGTTGAAGAAGCTGTGGAGAATAGCGTAACCTCTCGGTCTAAGTGGGATGTAAACTGGTAACAGCCAATAATAGGAACAGAATGGCAGCGCGTTTAAAGGTAAAAACTGAGTCACCATATGATCCGGAAGGCCCACTCTTGGGCCTGTCACCTGTAAAAGCCCGAATCAAAACGACACGGGATGGAGAATCGTGTACTGCAGCAGTATTTACAATAGCCAAAACATGGAAGCAAACAAAATGTCCATCAACAGATAAATGGACAAAGAAGAAGTGGTATACGTACCGAATGGAATACTAGACTCAGGAAAAAAATGAACAGTGCCGTTTTCAGGACTACAGATGAGCCTAGAAATAATCATATTAGGTTAAGTAAGTCAAAAGGGAATGACAAATATCCTATGATATCATTTATACCTGTTATCCTAAGATTGCTACCAATGAACATATTTCCACAGAAAAAGACACCCACAGACTTATAAAACAAACGACTGGTTAGCCAAAAGGAAAGTTGGGAGGATGGATAAATTAGGACTATGGGGCTAACATACATATACTGATGTACGTTAAATGTATATAAACATAAAACATATAAACTATATGAATTATAGAATCACCAATACATATAAAATATATAAAGACAAAACACCTACCAAATACCAAGGGAGGTCTACTCAACATTCTGTAAAACATACATGGTAACAGGATCCGAAGATGAACAGACATATGTAGGAATTATTGAGCAGATTCTGGACAGCCAGACAATCACAACACTCTAATCAAATTTACTCCAATAAGAAATAGAAATTAAATTTAAAAAACAAACAAAAGTAAGGAGACATAAACTTTTGGGGGCTTGTCCCAGCACATTCCCCTCTAATTTACAACCTCGGAATACTACGTCCAGGAAGACTTTGTGGCCCAAAAAACAAGAGTTGAGAACGTAATAATGCTGCGCCTTGTGGCTGTTTCCCACAACAGGAGCTTTAAACCCAGTGCTAATGGTTGCTTAATAGTCACAAGGATTGCAGGGCTGAAAATGACACCTGCCCTCAAAAAATGCCCCGGTGGAGGGAATAGGCAAGAAAATTCAACACATGACACATTTTTCAAGAAGTCAATATGAAGAGGGAAGTTGTACTCACTCTTTAAAAAAAGGAAAAGAAAAAAATGGACATGAATAAAGCTCAGTATAAGGAATTATTAGCCACATGCAAACCCAACCTCCAAAAAGGTTTCAGCTCACACCAGTCAAATGACCATCAGCAGAAAGTCTACAGACTATACATGCTGAAGGGGATTTAGAGAACTGTGGACCATCTAGCTGCTGGTGGGATGTAACTGGTAAGAGCACTAACGAAAACTGAATGGAGCTGCTTTAAAAGGTAAAAATTGAGCTACCATATGATGCGGCAGGGCACCTTTTGGGCCTATAACCTAAGACCACCAGAATCGGAAAGACAGAGGCAGGCAAATGTGCACGGCAGCAATATTGAAATAGCCAAGATATGGAAGCAAAAAAAGGGTCCAAAAACAAATGAATGGACAAAGAAAAAGTGGTATACGGACAGAATGGAATAGTAACCTCGGTAAAAAAATGAACAATGCCATTTTGAGGAATACAGATGAGCCTACCAATAATCATATTAGGTTAAGTAAGTCAAAAGGGAATGACAAATATCCTATGATATCATTTATACATGTTATCCTAAGACTGCTACCAATGAACATATTTCCACCAAGAAAGACAACACACACTTATAAAACAAACTAATGGTTCACCAAAATGAAAGGTGGGAGGATGGATAAATTAGGATTATGGGGCTAACATACATATACTAATGTATGTTCAATGTATATAAACATATAATATATAAACTATATAATCACCAATACATATAAAATATATAATGAGAAAACACCTACCAAATACCAAGGGAGGTCTACTCAACATTCTGTGTGACATACATGGTAACAGGATCCGAAGATGAACAGACATATGTATGAATCATTGAGCAGATTCTGTACAGCCAGGCAATCACAACACTCTAATCAAAATTACTCCGATAAGAAATATAAAATAAATTTAAAAAAACAAACATTACTAAGGAGACATAAACTTCTGGGGGCTTGTCCCAGCACATTCCCCTCTAATTTACAACCTCGGAACACAACCTCCAGGAAGACTCTGTTACCCTAGTAACAAGAGGTGAGAACGTAATAATGCTGCCGCCTTGTGGCTGTTTCCCACAACAGCAGCTTTAAACCCAGTGCTAATGGTTGCTTAAGAGTCACAAGGACTGCAGGGCTGTAAATGACACCTGCCCACAAAAAATGCCCTGGGGTAGGGAATAGGCAAGGAAATTCAACACATGACAAATTTTTGAAGAAGGCAATATGAAGAGGGAAGTTGTACTCACTCTTTAAAAAAAAGGAAAAGAAAAAAAAAGGGCATGCCTAAAGCTCAGTATACGGAATTATTAGCCACATGCAAATCCAACCTCCAAAAAGGTTTCAGCTCACACCGGTGAAATGTCCATCAGCTAAAAGTCTACAGACTATAAATGCTGAAGGGGTTTTAGAGAACTCTGTACCTTCTAGCTGCTGGTGGGATGTAATTGGTAACAGCGCTAACGAACACTGAATGGAGCTGCTTTAAAAGGTAAAAATTGAGCTACCACATGATGCGGCAGGGCACCTTTTGGGCCTATAACCGAAGACCACCAGAATCGGAAAGACAGAGGCAGGCAAATGTGCACTGCAGCAATATTGAAATAGCCAAGACATGGAAGCAAAAATAAGGTCCATAAACAGATGAATGGACAGAGAAGACGTGGTATATGGACAGAATGGAATATCAGTCACGAAAAACAATAAAAGAACGGCATAGGCAGCACCACAGATGAGCCTAGAGATAATCACGCAACGTGAAGTAAGTCAGAATGCGAAAGACAAATGTCCTATGATATCACTTACGTTATCTGAAAATTCATAAAAATGAACATATTTCCATAGAGAAAGACAATCTCAGATTGAGATTAAGACAAACTTATGGTTAAGCCAATGAAAAGGTGTGAGGAATGGATAAATTAGGATACTGGGGTTAACACACATATACTAATACATATAAAATATATAATCCCCAAAGACCTATGGAATAGCAAGTGTGGTCTACTCAACACTCTGTAATAACCGACATGGAAAAGGACCCAAAGATCAATAGATGTATGTATATGTGTAAATGAACAAGGTTCTGTACACCTAGAACAAAAGACCTTTTTCAATCAAATTTGCTTGATAAAAACTACAACTTAAAGACACAAACAAGAATTAAGGAGGCTAAAACTTATGGGGGTTTGTCCTGGCACATTCCACTCTAATCTGCAACCTCAAAGCACAACTTGCAGCAAGGTTCTGTTTCCCTAGCAAGCAGAGTTGGCAACGTAGAAATGCTGCCACCCTAAGGCCGTTTCCTCAAACAACAGCTTTAAATCTACTGCTAATGGCCAATAATATTCACAAGGACTGCAGGGCTGTAAATGACTCATGCCCTCAAAAACTATCCTGGGGTAGGGAATGGCCATAAAAATCCAAACGGGGCAAATTTTTCAAGAAGCCAATTTGAAGTTGGGAGTTTAGCTCAATCTTAAGAAAACATGAAAAGGACATTGATAAACGCAAAACATCGGGAATTACTAGACGCAGGCAAATCCAATCTACACAAAGGTATCACCTCACACCAGTCACAGTGACCATCAGCAAAAAGTCAACAAACGATAGATGTTGAAGAAGTTGTGGAGAATAGCGTAACCTCTCGGTCTAAGTGGGATGTAAACTGGTAACAGCCAATAATAGGAACAGAATGGCAGCGCGTTTAAAGGTAAAAATTGAGTCACCATATGATCCGGAAGGCCCACTCTTGGGCCTGTCACCTGTAAAAGCCCGAATCAAAACGACACGGGATGGAGAATCGTGTACTGCAGCAGTATTTACAATAGCCAAAACATGGAAGCAAACAAAATGTCCATCAACAGATAAATGGACAAAGAAGAAGTGGTATACGTACCGAATGGAATACTAGACTCAGGAAAAAAATGAACAGTGCCGTTTGCAGGACTACAGATGAGCCTAGAAATAATCATATTAGGTTAAGTAAGTCAAAAGGGAATGACAAATATCCTATGATATCATTTATACCTGTTATCCTAAGATTGCTACCAATGAACATATTTCCACAGAAAAAGACACCCACAGACTTATAAAACAAACGACTGGTTAGCCAAAATGAAAGTTGGGAGGATGGATAAATTAGGACTATGGGGCTAACATACATATACTGATGTACGTTAAATGTATATAAACATAAAACATATAAACTATATGAATTATAGAATCACCAATACATATAAAATATATAAAGACAAAACACCTACCAAATACCAAGGGAGGTCTACTCAACATTCTGTAAAACATACATGGTAACAGGATCCGAAGATGAACAGACATATGTAGGAATTATTGAGCAGATTCTGGACAGCCAGACAATCACAACACTCTAATCAAATTTACTCCAATAAGAAATAGAAATTAAATTTAAAAAACAAACAAAAGTAAGGAGACATAAACTTTTGGGGGCTTGTCCCAGCACATTCCCCTCTAATTTACAACCTCGGAATACTACGTCCAGGAAGACTTTGTGGCCCAAAAAACAAGAGTTGAGAACGTAATAATGCTGCGCCTTGTGGCTGTTTCCCACAACAGGAGCTTTAAACCCAGTGCTAATGGTTGCTTAATAGTCACAAGGATTGCAGGGCTGAAAATGACACCTGCCCTCAAAAAATGCCCCGGTGGAGGGAATAGGCAAGAAAATTCAACACATGACACATTTTTCAAGAAGTCAATATGAAGAGGGAAGTTGTACTCACTCTTTAAAAAAAGGAAAAGAAAAAAATGGACATGAATAAAGCTCAGTATAAGGAATTATTAGCCACATGCAAACCCAACCTCCAAAAAGGTTTCAGCTCACACCAGTCAAATGACCATCAGCAGAAAGTCTACAGACTATACATGCTGAAGGGGATTTAGAGAACTGTGGACCATCTAGCTGCTGGTGGGATGTAACTGGTAAGAGCACTAACGAAAACTGAATGGAGCTGCTTTAAAAGGTAAAAATTGAGCTACCATATGATGCGGCAGGGCACCTTTTGGGCCTATAACCTAAGACCACCAGAATCGGAAAGACAGAGGCAGGCAAATGTGCACGGCAGCAATATTGAAATAGCCAAGATATGGAAGCAAAAAAAGGGTCCAAAAACAAATGAATGGACAAAGAAAAAGTGGTATACGGACAGAATGGAATAGTAACCTCGGTAAAAAAATGAACAATGCCATTTTGAGGAATACAGATGAGCCTACCAATAATCATATTAGGTTAAGTAAGTCAAAAGGGAATGACAAATATCCTATGATATCATTTATACATGTTATCCTAAGACTGCTACCAATGAACATATTTCCACCAAGAAAGACAACACACACTTATAAAACAAACTAATGGTTCACCAAAATGAAAGGTGGGAGGATGGATAAATTAGGATTATGGGGCTAACATACATATACTAATGTATGTTCAATGTATATAAACATATAATATATAAACTATATAATCACCAATACATATAAAATATATAATGAGAAAACACCTACCAAATACCAAGGGAGGTCTACTCAACATTCTGTGTGACATACATGGTAACAGGATCCGAAGATGAACAGACATATGTATGAATCATTGAGCAGATTCTGTACAGCCAGGCAATCACAACACTCTAATCAAAATTACTCCGATAAGAAATATAAAATAAATTTAAAAAAACAAACATTACTAAGGAGACATAAACTTCTGGGGGCTTGTCCCAGCACATTCCCCTCTAATTTACAACCTCGGAACACAACCTCCAGGAAGACTCTGTTACCCTAGTAACAAGAGGTGAGAACGTAATAATGCTGCCGCCTTGTGGCTGTTTCCCACAACAGCAGCTTTAAACCCAGTGCTAATGGTTGCTTAAGAGTCACAAGGACTGCAGGGCTGTAAATGACACCTGCCCACAAAAAATGCCCTGGGGTAGGGAATAGGCAAGGAAATTCAACACATGACAAATTTTTGAAGAAGGCAATATGAAGAGGGAAGTTGTACTCACTCTTTAAAAAAAAGGAAAAGAAAAAAAAAGGGCATGCCTAAAGCTCAGTATACGGAATTATTAGCCACATGCAAATCCAACCTCCAAAAAGGTTTCAGCTCACACCGGTGAAATGTCCATCAGCTAAAAGTCTACAGACTATAAATGCTGAAGGGGTTTTAGAGAACTCTGTACCTTCTAGCTGCTGGTGGGATGTAATTGGTAACAGCGCTAACGAACACTGAATGGAGCTGCTTTAAAAGGTAAAAATTGAGCTACCACATGATGCGGCAGGGCACCTTTTGGGCCTATAACCGAAGACCACCAGAATCGGAAAGACAGAGGCAGGCAAATGTGCACTGCAGCAATATTGAAATAGCCAAGACATGGAAGCAAAAATAAGGTCCATAAACAGATGAATGGACAGAGAAGACGTGGTATATGGACAGAATGGAATATCAGTCACGAAAAACAATAAAAGAACGGCATAGGCAGCACCACAGATGAGCCTAGAGATAATCACGCAACGTGAAGTAAGTCAGAATGCGAAAGACAAATGTCCTATGATATCACTTACGTTATCTGAAAATTCATAAAAATGAACATATTTCCATAGAGAAAGACAATCTCAGATTGAGATTAAGACAAACTTATGGTTAAGCCAATGAAAAGGTGTGAGGAATGGATAAATTAGGATACTGGGGTTAACACACATATACTAATACATATAAAATATATAATCCCCAAAGACCTATGGAATAGCAAGTGTGGTCTACTCAACACTCTGTAATAACCGACATGGAAAAGGACCCAAAGATCAATAGATGTATGTATATGTGTAAATGAACAAGGTTCTGTACACCTAGAACAAAAGACCTTTTTCAATCAAATTTGCTTGATAAAAACTACAACTTAAAGACACAAACAAGAATTAAGGAGGCTAAAACTTATGGGGGTTTGTCCTGGCACATTCCACTCTAATCTGCAACCTCAAAGCACAACTTGCAGCAAGGTTCTGTTTCCCTAGCAAGCAGAGTTGGCAACGTAGAAATGCTGCCACCCTAAGGCCGTTTCCTCAAACAACAGCTTTAAATCTACTGCTAATGGTCAATAATATTCACAAGGACTGCAGGGCTGTAAATGACTCATGCCCTCAAAAACTATCCTGGGGTAGGGAATGGCCATAAAAATCCAAACGGGGCAAATTTTTCAAGAAGCCAATTTGAAGTTGGGAGTTTAGCTCAATCTTAAGAAAACATGAAAAGGACATTGATAAACGCAAAACATCGGGAATTACTAGACGCAGGCAAATCCAATCTACACAAAGGTATCACCTCACACCAGTCACAGTGACCATCAGCAAAAAGTCAACAAACGATAGATGTTGAAGAAGTTGTGGAGAATAGCGTAACCTCTCGGTCTAAGTGGGATGTAAACTGGTAACAGCCAATAATAGGAACAGAATGGCAGCGCGTTTAAAGGTAAAAATTGAGTCACCATATGATCCGGAAGGCCCACTCTTGGGCCTGTCACCTGTAAAAGCCCGAATCAAAACGACACGGGATGGAGAATCGTGTACTGCAGCAGTATTTACAATAGCCAAAACATGGAAGCAAACAAAATGTCCATCAACAGATAAATGGACAAAGAAGAAGTGGTATACGTACCGAATGGAATACTAGACTCAGGAAAAAAATGAACAGTGCCGTTTGCAGGACTACAGATGAGCCTAGAAATAATCATATTAGGTTAAGTAAGTCAAAAGGGAATGACAAATATCCTATGATATCATTTATACCTGTTATCCTAAGATTGCTACCAATGAACATATTTCCACAGAAAAAGACACCCACAGAGTTATAAAACAAACGACTGGTTAGCCAAAATGAAAGTTGGGAGGATGGATAAATTAGGACTATGGGGCTAACATACATATACTGATGTACGTTAAATGTATATAAACATAAAACATATAAACTATATGAATTATAGAATCACCAATACATATAAAATATATAAAGACAAAACACCTACCAAATACCAAGGGAGGTCTACTCAACATTCTGTAAAACATACATGGTAACAGGATCCGAAGATGAACAGACATATGTAGGAATTATTGAGCAGATTCTGGACAGCCAGACAATCACAACACTCTAATCAAATTTACTCCAATAAGAAATAGAAATTAAATTTAAAAAACAAACAAAAGTAAGGAGACATAAACTTTTGGGGGCTTGTCCCAGCACATTCCCCTCTAATTTACAACCTCGGAATACTACGTCCAGGAAGACTTTGTGGCCCAAAAAACAAGAGTTGAGAACGTAATAATGCTGCGCCTTGTGGCTGTTTCCCACAACAGGAGCTTTAAACCCAGTGCTAATGGTTGCTTAATAGTCACAAGGATTGCAGGGCTGAAAATGACACCTGCCCTCAAAAAATGCCCCGGTGGAGGGAATAGGCAAGAAAATTCAACACATGACACATTTTTCAAGAAGTCAATATGAAGAGGGAAGTTGTACTCACTCTTTAAAAAAAGGAAAAGAAAAAAATGGACATGAATAAAGCTCAGTATAAGGAATTATTAGCCACATGCAAACCCAACCTCCAAAAAGGTTTCAGCTCACACCAGTCAAATGACCATCAGCAGAAAGTCTACAGACTATACATGCTGAAGGGGATTTAGAGAACTGTGGACCATCTAGCTGCTGGTGGGATGTAACTGGTAAGAGCACTAACGAAAACTGAATGGAGCTGCTTTAAAAGGTAAAAATTGAGCTACCATATGATGCGGCAGGGCACCTTTTGGGCCTATAACCTAAGACCACCAGAATCGGAAAGACAGAGGCAGGCAAATGTGCACGGCAGCAATATTGAAATAGCCAAGATATGGAAGCAAAAAAAGGGTCCAAAAACAAATGAATGGACAAAGAAAAAGTGGTATACGGACAGAATGGAATAGTAACCTCGGTAAAAAAATGAACAATGCCATTTTGAGGAATACAGATGAGCCTACCAATAATCATATTAGGTTAAGTAAGTCAAAAGGGAATGACAAATATCCTATGATATCATTTATACATGTTATCCTAAGACTGCTACCAATGAACATATTTCCACCAAGAAAGACAACACACACTTATAAAACAAACTAATGGTTCACCAAAATGAAAGGTGGGAGGATGGATAAATTAGGATTATGGGGCTAACATACATATACTAATGTATGTTCAATGTATATAAACATATAATATATAAACTATATAATCACCAATACATATAAAATATATAATGAGAAAACACCTACCAAATACCAAGGGAGGTCTACTCAACATTCTGTGTGACATACATGGTAACAGGATCCGAAGATGAACAGACATATGTATGAATCATTGAGCAGATTCTGTACAGCCAGGCAATCACAACACTCTAATCAAAATTACTCCGATAAGAAATATAAAATAAATTTAAAAAAACAAACATTACTAAGGAGACATAAACTTCTGGGGGCTTGTCCCAGCACATTCCCCTCTAATTTACAACCTCGGAACACAACCTCCAGGAAGACTCTGTTACCCTAGTAACAAGAGGTGAGAACGTAATAATGCTGCCGCCTTGTGGCTGTTTCCCACAACAGCAGCTTTAAACCCAGTGCTAATGGTTGCTTAAGAGTCACAAGGACTGCAGGGCTGTAAATGACACCTGCCCACAAAAAATGCCCTGGGGTAGGGAATAGGCAAGGAAATTCAACACATGACAAATTTTTGAAGAAGGCAATATGAAGAGGGAAGTTGTACTCACTCTTTAAAAAAAAGGAAAAGAAAAAAAAAGGGCATGCCTAAAGCTCAGTATACGGAATTATTAGCCACATGCAAATCCAACCTCCAAAAAGGTTTCAGCTCACACCGGTGAAATGTCCATCAGCTAAAAGTCTACAGACTATAAATGCTGAAGGGGTTTTAGAGAACTCTGTACCTTCTAGCTGCTGGTGGGATGTAATTGGTAACAGCGCTAACGAACACTGAATGGAGCTGCTTTAAAAGGTAAAAATTGAGCTACCACATGATGCGGCAGGGCACCTTTTGGGCCTATAACCGAAGACCACCAGAATCGGAAAGACAGAGGCAGGCAAATGTGCACTGCAGCAATATTGAAATAGCCAAGACATGGAAGCAAAAATAAGGTCCATAAACAGATGAATGGACAGAGAAGACGTGGTATATGGACAGAATGGAATATCAGTCACGAAAAACAATAAAAGAACGGCATAGGCAGCACCACAGATGAGCCTAGAGATAATCACGCAACGTGAAGTAAGTCAGAATGCGAAAGACAAATGTCCTATGATATCACTTACGTTATCTGAAAATTCATAAAAATGAACATATTTCCATAGAGAAAGACAATCTCAGATTGAGATTAAGACAAACTTATGGTTAAGCCAATGAAAAGGTGTGAGGAATGGATAAATTAGGATACTGGGGTTAACACACATATACTAATACATATAAAATATATAATCCCCAAAGACCTATGGAATAGCAAGTGTGGTCTACTCAACACTCTGTAATAACCGACATGGAAAAGGACCCAAAGATCAATAGATGTATGTATATGTGTAAATGAACAAGGTTCTGTACACCTAGAACAAAAGACCTTTTTCAATCAAATTTGCTTGATAAAAACTACAACTTAAAGACACAAACAAGAATTAAGGAGGCTAAAACTTATGGGGGTTTGTCCTGGCACATTCCACTCTAATCTGCAACCTCAAAGCACAACTTGCAGCAAGGTTCTGTTTCCCTAGCAAGCAGAGTTGGCAACGTAGAAATGCTGCCACCCTAAGGCCGTTTCCTCAAACAACAGCTTTAAATCTACTGCTAATGGTCAATAATATTCACAAGGACTGCAGGGCTGTAAATGACTCATGCCCTCAAAAACTATCCTGGGGTAGGGAATGGCCATAAAAATCCAAACGGGGCAAATTTTTCAAGAAGCCAATTTGAAGTTGGGAGTTTAGCTCAATCTTAAGAAAACATGAAAAGGACATTGATAAACGCAAAACATCGGGAATTACTAGACGCAGGCAAATCCAATCTACACAAAGGTATCACCTCACACCAGTCACAGTGACCATCAGCAAAAAGTCAACAAACGATAGATGTTGAAGAAGTTGTGGAGAATAGCGTAACCTCTCGGTCTAAGTGGGATGTAAACTGGTAACAGCCAATAATAGGAACAGAATGGCAGCGCGTTTAAAGGTAAAAATTGAGTCACCATATGATCCGGAAGGCCCACTCTTGGGCCTGTCACCTGTAAAAGCCCGAATCAAAACGACACGGGATGGAGAATCGTGTACTGCAGCAGTATTTACAATAGCCAAAACATGGAAGCAAACAAAATGTCCATCAACAGATAAATGGACAAAGAAGAAGTGGTATACGTACCGAATGGAATACTAGACTCAGGAAAAAAATGAACAGTGCCGTTTGCAGGACTACAGATGAGCCTAGAAATAATCATATTAGGTTAAGTAAGTCAAAAGGGAATGACAAATATCCTATGATATCATTTATACCTGTTATCCTAAGATTGCTACCAATGAACATATTTCCACAGAAAAAGACACCCACAGACTTATAAAACAAACGACTGGTTAGCCAAAATGAAAGTTGGGAGGATGGATAAATTAGGACTATGGGGCTAACATACATATACTGATGTACGTTAAATGTATATAAACATAAAACATATAAACTATATGAATTATAGAATCACCAATACATATAAAATATATAAAGACAAAACACCTACCAAATACCAAGGGAGGTCTACTCAACATTCTGTAAAACATACATGGTAACAGGATCCGAAGATGAACAGACATATGTAGGAATTATTGAGCAGATTCTGGACAGCCAGACAATCACAACACTCTAATCAAATTTACTCCAATAAGAAATAGAAATTAAATTTAAAAAACAAACAAAAGTAAGGAGACATAAACTTTTGGGGGCTTGTCCCAGCACATTCCCCTCTAATTTACAACCTCGGAATACTACGTCCAGGAAGACTTTGTGGCCCAAAAAACAAGAGTTGAGAACGTAATAATGCTGCGCCTTGTGGCTGTTTCCCACAACAGGAGCTTTAAACCCAGTGCTAATGGTTGCTTAATAGTCACAAGGATTGCAGGGCTGAAAATGACACCTGCCCTCAAAAAATGCCCCGGTGGAGGGAATAGGCAAGAAAATTCAACACATGACACATTTTTCAAGAAGTCAATATGAAGAGGGAAGTTGTACTCACTCTTTAAAAAAAGGAAAAGAAAAAAATGGACATGAATAAAGCTCAGTATAAGGAATTATTAGCCACATGCAAACCCAACCTCCAAAAAGGTTTCAGCTCACACCAGTCAAATGACCATCAGCAGAAAGTCTACAGACTATACATGCTGAAGGGGATTTAGAGAACTGTGGACCATCTAGCTGCTGGTGGGATGTAACTGGTAAGAGCACTAACGAAAACTGAATGGAGCTGCTTTAAAAGGTAAAAATTGAGCTACCATATGATGCGGCAGGGCACCTTTTGGGCCTATAACCTAAGACCACCAGAATCGGAAAGACAGAGGCAGGCAAATGTGCACGGCAGCAATATTGAAATAGCCAAGATATGGAAGCAAAAAAAGGGTCCAAAAACAAATGAATGGACAAAGAAAAAGTGGTATACGGACAGAATGGAATAGTAACCTCGGTAAAAAAATGAACAATGCCATTTTGAGGAATACAGATGAGCCTACCAATAATCATATTAGGTTAAGTAAGTCAAAAGGGAATGACAAATATCCTATGATATCATTTATACATGTTATCCTAAGACTGCTACCAATGAACATATTTCCACCAAGAAAGACAACACACACTTATAAAACAAACTAATGGTTCACCAAAATGAAAGGTGGGAGGATGGATAAATTAGGATTATGGGGCTAACATACATATACTAATGTATGTTCAATGTATATAAACATATAATATATAAACTATATAATCACCAATACATATAAAATATATAATGAGAAAACACCTACCAAATACCAAGGGAGGTCTACTCAACATTCTGTGTGACATACATGGTAACAGGATCCGAAGATGAACAGACATATGTATGAATCATTGAGCAGATTCTGTACAGCCAGGCAATCACAACACTCTAATCAAAATTACTCCGATAAGAAATATAAAATAAATTTAAAAAAACAAACATTACTAAGGAGACATAAACTTCTGGGGGCTTGTCCCAGCACATTCCCCTCTAATTTACAACCTCGGAACACAACCTCCAGGAAGACTCTGTTACCCTAGTAACAAGAGGTGAGAACGTAATAATGCTGCCGCCTTGTGGCTGTTTCCCACAACAGCAGCTTTAAACCCAGTGCTAATGGTTGCTTAAGAGTCACAAGGACTGCAGGGCTGTAAATGACACCTGCCCACAAAAAATGCCCTGGGGTAGGGAATAGGCAAGGAAATTCAACACATGACAAATTTTTGAAGAAGGCAATATGAAGAGGGAAGTTGTACTCACTCTTTAAAAAAAAGGAAAAGAAAAAAAAAGGGCATGCCTAAAGCTCAGTATACGGAATTATTAGCCACATGCAAATCCAACCTCCAAAAAGATTTCAGCTCACACCGGTGAAATGTCCATCAGCTAAAAGTCTACAGACTATAAATGCTGAAGGGGTTTTAGAGAACTCTGTACCTTCTAGCTGCTGGTGGGATGTAATTGGTAACAGCGCTAACGAACACTGAATGGAGCTGCTTTAAAAGGTAAAAATTGAGCTACCACATGATGCGGCAGGGCACCTTTTGGGCCTATAACCGAAGACCACCAGAATCGGAAAGACAGAGGCAGGCAAATGTGCACTGCAGCAATATTGAAATAGCCAAGACATGGAAGCAAAAATAAGGTCCATAAACAGATGAATGGACAGAGAAGACGTGGTATATGGACAGAATGGAATATCAGTCACGAAAAACAATAAAAGAACGGCATAGGCAGCACCACAGATGAGCCTAGAGATAATCACGCAACGTGAAGTAAGTCAGAATGCGAAAGACAAATGTCCTATGATATCACTTACGTTATCTGAAAATTCATAAAAATGAACATATTTCCATAGAGAAAGACAATCTCAGATTGAGATTAAGACAAACTTATGGTTAAGCCAATGAAAAGGTGTGAGGAATGGATAAATTAGGATACTGGGGTTAACACACATATACTAATACATATAAAATATATAATCCCCAAAGACCTATGGAATAGCAAGTGTGGTCTACTCAACACTCTGTAATAACCGACATGGAAAAGGACCCAAAGATCAATAGATGTATGTATATGTGTAAATGAACAAGGTTCTGTACACCTAGAACAAAAGACCTTTTTCAATCAAATTTGCTTGATAAAAACTACAACTTAAAGACACAAACAAGAATTAAGGAGGCTAAAACTTATGGGGGTTTGTCCTGGCACATTCCACTCTAATCTGCAACCTCAAAGCACAACTTGCAGCAAGGTTCTGTTTCCCTAGCAAGCAGAGTTGGCAACGTAGAAATGCTGCCACCCTAAGGCCGTTTCCTCAAACAACAGCTTTAAATCTACTGCTAATGGTCAATAATATTCACAAGGACTGCAGGGCTGTAAATGACTCATGCCCTCAAAAACTATCCTGGGGTAGGGAATGGCCATAAAAATCCAAACGGGGCAAATTTTTCAAGAAGCCAATTTGAAGTTGGGAGTTTAGCTCAATCTTAAGAAAACATGAAAAGGACATTGATAAACGCAAAACATCGGGAATTACTAGACGCAGGCAAATCCAATCTACACAAAGGTATCACCTCACACCAGTCACAGTGACCATCAGCAAAAAGTCAACAAACGATAGATGTTGAAGAAGTTGTGGAGAATAGCGTAACCTCTCGGTCTAAGTGGGATGTAAACTGGTAACAGCCAATAATAGGAACAGAATGGCAGCGCGTTTAAAGGTAAAAATTGAGTCACCATATGATCCGGAAGGCCCACTCTTGGGCCTGTCACCTGTAAAAGCCCGAATCAAAACGACACGGGATGGAGAATCGTGTACTGCAGCAGTATTTACAATAGCCAAAACATGGAAGCAAACAAAATGTCCATCAACAGATAAATGGACAAAGAAGAAGTGGTATACGTACCGAATGGAATACTAGACTCAGGAAAAAAATGAACAGTGCCGTTTTCAGGACTACAGATGAGCCTAGAAATAATCATATTAGGTTAAGTAAGTCAAAAGGGAATGACAAATATCCTATGATATCATTTATACCTGTTATCCTAAGATTGCTACCAATGAACATATTTCCACAGAAAAAGACACCCACAGACTTATAAAACAAACGACTGGTTAGCCAAAAGGAAAGTTGGGAGGATGGATAAATTAGGACTATGGGGCTAACATACATATACTGATGTACGTTAAATGTATATAAACATAAAACATATAAACTATATGAATTATAGAATCACCAATACATATAAAATATATAAAGACAAAACACCTACCAAATACCAAGGGAGGTCTACTCAACATTCTGTAAAACATACATGGTAACAGGATCCGAAGATGAACAGACATATGTCGGCATTATTGAGCAGATTCTGGACAGCCAGACAATCACAACACTCTAATCAAATTTACTCCAATAAGAAATAGAAATTAAATTTAAAAAACAAACAAAAGTAAGGAGACATAAACTTTTGGGGGCTTGTCCCAGCACATTCCCCTCTAATTTACAACCTCGGAATACTACGTCCAGGAAGACTTTGTGGCCCAAAAAACAAGAGTTGAGAACGTAATAATGCTGCGCCTTGTGGCTGTTTCCCACAACAGGAGCTTTAAACCCAGTGCTAATGGTTGCTTAATAGTCACAAGGATTGCAGGGCTGAAAATGACACCTGCCCTCAAAAAATGCCCCAGTGGAGGGAATAGGCAAGAAAATTCAACACATGACACATTTTTCAAGAAGTCAATATGAAGAGGGAAGTTGTACTCACTCTTTAAAAAAAGGAAAAGAAAAAAATGGACATGAATAAAGCTCAGTATAAGGAATTATTAGCCACATGCAAACCCAACCTCCAAAAAGGTTTCAGCTCACACCAGTCAAATGACCATCAGCAGAAAGTCTACAGACTATACATGCTGAAGGGGATTTAGAGAACTGTGGACCATCTAGCTGCTGGTGGGATGTAACTGGTAAGAGCACTAACGAAAACTGAATGGAGCTGCTTTAAAAGGTAAAAATTGAGCTACCATATGATGCGGCAGGGCACCTTTTGGGCCTATAACCTAAGACCACCAGAATCGGAAAGACAGAGGCAGGCAAATGTGCACGGCAGCAATATTGAAATAGCCAAGATATGGAAGCAAAAAAAGGGTCCAAAAACAAATGAATGGACAAAGAAAAAGTGGTATACGGACAGAATGGAATAGTAACCTCGGTAAAAAAATGAACAATGCCATTTTGAGGAATACAGATGAGCCTACCAATAATCATATTAGGTTAAGTAAGTCAAAAGGGAATGACAAATATCCTATGATATCATTTATACATGTTATCCTAAGACTGCTACCAATGAACATATTTCCACCAAGAAAGACAACACACACTTATAAAACAAACTAATGGTTCACCAAAATGAAAGGTGGGAGGATGGATAAATTAGGATTATGGGGCTAACATACATATACTAATGTATGTTCAATGTATATAAACATATAATATATAAACTATATAATCACCAATACATATAAAATATATAATGAGAAAACACCTACCAAATACCAAGGGAGGTCTACTCAACATTCTGTGTGACACACATGGTAACAGGATCCGAAGATGAACAGACATATGTATGAATCATTGAGCAGATTCTGTACAGCCAGGCAATCACAACACTCTAATCAAAATTACTCCGATAAGAAATATAAAATAAATTTAAAAAAACAAACATTACTAAGGAGACATAAACTTCTGGGGGCTTGTCCCAGCACATTCCCCTCTAATTTACAACCTCGGAACACAACCTCCAGGAAGACTCTGTTACCCTAGTAACAAGAGGTGAGAACGTAATAATGCTGCCGCCTTGTGGCTGTTTCCCACAACAGCAGCTTTAAACCCAGTGCTAATGGCTGCTTAAGAGTCACAAGGACTGCAGGGCTGTAAATGACACCTGCCCACAAAAAATGCCCTGGGGTAGGGAATAGGCAAGGAAATTCAACACATGACAAATTTTTGAAGAAGGCAATATGAAGAGGGAAGTTGTACTCACTCTTTAAAAAAAAGGAAAAGAAAAAAAAAGGGCATGCCTAAAGCTCAGTATACGGAATTATTAGCCACATGCAAATCCAACCTCCAAAAAGATTTCAGCTCACACCGGTGAAATGTCCATCAGCTAAAAGTCTACAAACTATAAATGCTGAAGGGGTTTTAGAGAACTCTGTACCTTCTAGCTGCTGGTGGGATGTAATTGGTAACAGCGCTAACGAACACTGAATGGAGCTGCTTTAAAAGGTAAAAATTGAGCTACCACATGATGCGGCAGGGCACCTTTTGGGCCTATAACCGAAGACCACCAGAATCGGAAAGACAGAGGCAGGCAAATGTGCACTGCAGCAATATTGAAATAGCCAAGACATGGAAGCAAAAATAAGGTCCATAAACAGATGAATGGACAGAGAAGACGTGGTATATGGACAGAATGGAATATCAGTCACGAAAAACAATAAAAGAACGGCATAGGCAGCACCACAGATGAGCCTAGAGATAATCACGCAACGTGAAGTAAGTCAGAATGCGAAAGACAAATGTCCTATGATATCACTTACGTTATCTGAAAATTCATAAAAATGAACATATTTCCATAGAGAAAGACAATCTCAGATTGAGATTAAGACAAACTTATGGTTAAGCCAATGAAAAGGTGTGAGGAATGGATAAATTAGGATACTGGGGTTAACACACATATACTAATACATATAAAATATATAATCCCCAAAGACCTATGGAATAGCAAGTGTGGTCTACTCAACACTCTGTAATAACCGACATGGAAAAGGACCCAAAGATCAATAGATGTATGTATATGTGTAAATGAACAAGGTTCTGTACACCTAGAACAAAAGACCTTTTTCAATCAAATTTGCTTGATAAAAACTACAACTTAAAGACACAAACAAGAATTAAGGAGGCTAAAACTTATGGGGGTTTGTCCTGGCACATTCCACTCTAATCTGCAACCTCAAAGCACAACTTGCAGCAAGGTTCTGTTTCCCTAGCAAGCAGAGTTGGCAACGTAGAAATGCTGCCACCCTAAGGCCGTTTCCTCAAACAACAGCTTTAAATCTACTGCTAATGGCCAATAATATTCACAAGGACTGCAGGGCTGTAAATGACTCATGCCCTCAAAAACTATCCTGGGGTAGGGAATGGCCATAAAAATCCAAACGGGGCAAATTTTTCAAGAAGCCAATTTGAAGTTGGGAGTTTAGCTCAATCTTAAGAAAACATGAAAAGGACATTGATAAACGCAAAACATCGGGAATTACTAGACGCAGGCAAATCCAATCTACACAAAGGTATCACCTCACACCAGTCACAGTGACCATCAGCAAAAAGTCAACAAACGATAGATGTTGAAGAAGTTGTGGAGAATAGCGTAACCTCTCGGTCTAAGTGGGATGTAAACTGGTAACAGCCAATAATAGGAACAGAATGGCAGCGCGTTTAAAGGTAAAAATTGAGTCACCATATGATCCGGAAGGCCCACTCTTGGGCCTGTCACCTGTAAAAGCCCGAATCAAAACGACACGGGATGGAGAATCGTGTACTGCAGCAGTATTTACAATAGCCAAAACATGGAAGCAAACAAAATGTCCATCAACAGATAAATGGACAAAGAAGAAGTGGTATACGTACCGAATGGAATACTAGACTCAGGAAAAAAATGAACAGTGCCGTTTTCAGGACTACAGATGAGCCTAGAAATAATCATATTAGGTTAAGTAAGTCAAAAGGGAATGACAAATATCCTATGATATCATTTGTACCTGTTATCCTAAGATTGCTACCAATGAACATATTTCCACAGAAAAAGACACCCACAGACTTATAAAACAAACGAATGGTTAGCCAAAAGGAAAGTTGGGAGGATGGATAAATTAGGACTATGGGGCTAACATACATATACTGATGTACGTTAAATGTATATAAACATAAAACATATAAACTATATGAATTATAGAATCACCAATACATATAAAATATATAAAGACAAAACACCTACCAAATACCAAGGGAGGTCTACTCAACATTCTGTAAAACATACATGGTAACAGGATCCGAAGATGAACAGACATATGTAGGAATTATTGAGCAGATTCTGGACAGCCAGACAATCACAACACTCTAATCAAATTTACTCCAATAAGAAATAGAAATTAAATTTAAAAAACAAACAAAAGTAAGGAGACATAAACTTTTGGGGGCTTGTCCCAGCACATTCCCCTCTAATTTACAACCTCGGAATACTACGTCCAGGAAGACTTTGTGGCCCAAAAAACAAGAGTTGAGAACGTAATAATGCTGCGCCTTGTGGCTGTTTCCCACAACAGGAGCTTTAAACCCAGTGCTAATGGTTGCTTAATAGTCACAAGGATTGCAGGGCTGAAAATGACACCTGCCCTCAAAAAATGCCCCGGTGGAGGGAATAGGCAAGAAAATTCAACACATGACACATTTTTCAAGAAGTCAATATGAAGAGGGAAGTTGTACTCACTCTTTAAAAAAAGGAAAAGAAAAAAATGGACATGAATAAAGCTCAGTATAAGGAATTATTAGCCACATGCAAACCCAACCTCCAAAAAGGTTTCAGCTCACACCAGTCAAATGACCATCAGCAGAAAGTCTACAGACTATACATGCTGAAGGGGATTTAGAGAACTGTGGACCATCTAGCTGCTGGTGGGATGTAACTGGTAAGAGCACTAACGAAAACTGAATGGAGCTGCTTTAAAAGGTAAAAATTGAGCTACCATATGATGCGGCAGGGCACCTTTTGGGCCTATAACCTAAGACCACCAGAATCGGAAAGACAGAGGCAGGCAAATGTGCACGGCAGCAATATTGAAATAGCCAAGATATGGAAGCAAAAAAAGGGTCCAAAAACAAATGAATGGACAAAGAAAAAGTGGTATACGGACAGAATGGAATAGTAACCTCGGTAAAAAAATGAACAATGCCATTTTGAGGAATACAGATGAGCCTACCAATAATCATATTAGGTTAAGTAAGTCAAAAGGGAATGACAAATATCCTATGATATCATTTATACATGTTATCCTAAGACTGCTACCAATGAACATATTTCCACCAAGAAAGACAACACACACTTATAAAACAAACTAATGGTTCACCAAAATGAAAGGTGGGAGGATGGATAAATTAGGATTATGGGGCTAACATACATATACTAATGTATGTTCAATGTATATAAACATATAATATATAAACTATATAATCACCAATACATATAAAATATATAATGAGAAAACACCTACCAAATACCAAGGGAGGTCTACTCAACATTCTGTGTGACACACATGGTAACAGGATCCGAAGATGAACAGACATATGTATGAATCATTGAGCAGATTCTGTACAGCCAGGCAATCACAACACTCTAATCAAAATTACTCCGATAAGAAATATAAAATAAATTTAAAAAAACAAACATTACTAAGGAGACATAAACTTCTGGGGGCTTGTCCCAGCACATTCCCCTCTAATTTACAACCTCGGAACACAACCTCCAGGAAGACTCTGTTACCCTAGTAACAAGAGGTGAGAACGTAATAATGCTGCCGCCTTGTGGCTGTTTCCCACAACAGCAGCTTTAAACCCAGTGCTAATGGTTGCTTAAGAGTCACAAGGACTGCAGGGCTGTAAATGACACCTGCCCACAAAAAATGCCCTGGGGTAGGGAATAGGCAAGGAAATTCAACACATGACAAATTTTTGAAGAAGGCAATATGAAGAGGGAAGTTGTACTCACTCTTTAAAAAAAAGGAAAAGAAAAAAAAAGGGCATGCCTAAAGCTCAGTATACGGAATTATTAGCCACATGCAAATCCAACCTCCAAAAAGGTTTCAGCTCACACCGGTGAAATGTCCATCAGCTAAAAGTCTACAGACTATAAATGCTGAAGGGGTTTTAGAGAACTCTGTACCTTCTAGCTGATGGTGGGATGTAATTGGTAACAGCGCTAACGAACACTGAATGGAGCTGCTTTAAAAGGTAAAAATTGAGCTACCACATGATGCGGCAGGGCACCTTTTGGGCCTATAACCGAAGACCACCAGAATCGGAAAGACAGAGGCAGGCAAATGTGCACTGCAGCAATATTGAAATAGCCAAGACATGGAAGCAAAAATAAGGTCCATAAACAGATGAATGGACAGAGAAGACGTGGTATATGGACAGAATGGAATATCAGTCACGAAAAACAATAAAAGAACGGCATAGGCAGCACCACAGATGAGCCTAGAGATAATCACGCAACGTGAAGTAAGTCAGAATGCGAAAGACAAATGTCCTATGATATCACTTACGTTATCTGAAAATTCATAAAAATGAACATATTTCCATAGAGAAAGACAATCTCAGATTGAGATTAAGACAAACTTATGGTTAAGCCAATGAAAAGGTGTGAGGAATGGATAAATTAGGATACTGGGGTTAACACACATATACTAATACATATAAAATATATAATCCCCAAAGACCTATGGAATAGCAAGTGTGGTCTACTCAACACTCTGTAATAACCGACATGGAAAAGGACCCAAAGATCAATAGATGTATGTATATGTGTAAATGAACAAGGTTCTGTACACCTAGAACAAAAGACCTTTTTCAATCAAATTTGCTTGATAAAAACTACAACTTAAAGACACAAACAAGAATTAAGGAGGCTAAAACTTATGGGGGTTTGTCCTGGCACATTCCACTCTAATCTGCAACCTCAAAGCACAACTTGCAGCAAGGTTCTGTTTCCCTAGCAAGCAGAGTTGGCAACGTAGAAATGCTGCCACCCTAAGGCCGTTTCCTCAAACAACAGCTTTAAATCTACTGCTAATGGCCAATAATATTCACAAGGACTGCAGGGCTGTAAATGACTCATGCCCTCAAAAACTATCCTGGGGTAGGGAATGGCCATAAAAATCCAAACGGGGCAAATTTTTCAAGAAGCCAATTTGAAGTTGGGAGTTTAGCTCAATCTTAAGAAAACATGAAAAGGACATTGATAAACGCAAAACATCGGGAATTACTAGACGCAGGCAAATCCAATCTACACAAAGGTATCACCTCACACCAGTCACAGTGACCATCAGCAAAAAGTCAACAAACGATAGATGTTGAAGAAGTTGTGGAGAATAGCGTAACCTCTCGGTCTAAGTGGGATGTAAACTGGTAACAGCCAATAATAGGAACAGAATGGCAGCGCGTTTAAAGGTAAAAATTGAGTCACCATATGATCCGGAAGGCCCACTCTTGGGCCTGTCACCTGTAAAAGCCCGAATCAAAACGACACGGGATGGAGAATCGTGTACTGCAGCAGTATTTACAATAGCCAAAACATGGAAGCAAACAAAATGTCCATCAACAGATAAATGGACAAAGAAGAAGTGGTATACGTACCGAATGGAATACTAGACTCAGGAAAAAAATGAACAGTGCCGTTTTCAGGACTACAGATGAGCCTAGAAATAATCATATTAGGTTAAGTAAGTCAAAAGGGAATGACAAATATCCTATGATATCATTTGTACCTGTTATCCTAAGATTGCTACCAATGAACATATTTCCACAGAAAAAGACACCCACAGACTTATAAAACAAACGAATGGTTAGCCAAAAGGAAAGTTGGGAGGATGGATAAATTAGGACTATGGGGCTAACATACATATACTGATGTACGTTAAATGTATATAAACATAAAACATATAAACTATATGAATTATAGAATCACCAATACATATAAAATATATAAAGACAAAACACCTACCAAATACCAAGGGAGGTCTACTCAACATTCTGTAAAACATACATGGTAACAGGATCCGAAGATGAACAGACATATGTAGGAATTATTGAGCAGATTCTGGACAGCCAGACAATCACAACACTCTAATCAAATTTACTCCAATAAGAAATAGAAATTAAATTTAAAAAACAAACAAAAGTAAGGAGACATAAACTTTTGGGGGCTTGTCCCAGCACATTCCCCTCTAATTTACAACCTCGGAATACTACGTCCAGGAAGACTTTGTGGCCCAAAAAACAAGAGTTGAGAACGTAATAATGCTGCGCCTTGTGGCTGTTTCCCACAACAGGAGCTTTAAACCCAGTGCTAATGGTTGCTTAATAGTCACAAGGATTGCAGGGCTGAAAATGACACCTGCCCTCAAAAAATGCCCCGGTGGAGGGAATAGGCAAGAAAATTCAACACATGACACATTTTTCAAGAAGTCAATATGAAGAGGGAAGTTGTACTCACTCTTTAAAAAAAGGAAAAGAAAAAAATGGACATGAATAAAGCTCAGTATAAGGAATTATTAGCCACATGCAAACCCAACCTCCAAAAAGGTTTCAGCTCACACCAGTCAAATGACCATCAGCAGAAAGTCTACAGACTATACATGCTGAAGGGGATTTAGAGAACTGTGGACCATCTAGCTGCTGGTGGGATGTAACTGGTAAGAGCACTAACGAAAACTGAATGGAGCTGCTTTAAAAGGTAAAAATTGAGCTACCATATGATGCGGCAGGGCACCTTTTGGGCCTATAACCTAAGACCACCAGAATCGGAAAGACAGAGGCAGGCAAATGTGCACGGCAGCAATATTGAAATAGCCAAGATATGGAAGCAAAAAAAGGGTCCAAAAACAAATGAATGGACAAAGAAAAAGTGGTATACGGACAGAATGGAATAGTAACCTCGGTAAAAAAATGAACAATGCCATTTTGAGGAATACAGATGAGCCTACCAATAATCATATTAGGTTAAGTAAGTCAAAAGGGAATGACAAATATCCTATGATATCATTTATACATGTTATCCTAAGACTGCTACCAATGAACATATTTCCACCAAGAAAGACAACACA
The DNA here is from genome assembly GCF_028564815.1 of Eubalaena glacialis. Taxonomy (NCBI): domain Eukaryota; kingdom Metazoa; phylum Chordata; class Mammalia; order Artiodactyla; family Balaenidae; genus Eubalaena; species Eubalaena glacialis. The sequence continues at coordinate 86,165,742 of NC_083717.1, forward strand.
CACTTATAAAACAAACTAATGGTTCACCAAAATGAAAGGTGGGAGGATGGATAAATTAGGATTATGGGGCTAACATACATATACTAATGTATGTTCAATGTATATAAACATATAATATATAAACTATATAATCACCAATACATATAAAATATATAATGAGAAAACACCTACCAAATACCAAGGGAGGTCTACTCAACATTCTGTGTGACACACATGGTAACAGGATCCGAAGATGAACAGACATATGTATGAATCATTGAGCAGATTCTGTACAGCCAGGCAATCACAACACTCTAATCAAAATTACTCCGATAAGAAATATAAAATAAATTTAAAAAAACAAACATTACTAAGGAGACATAAACTTCTGGGGGCTTGTCCCAGCACATTCCCCTCTAATTTACAACCTCGGAACACAACCTCCAGGAAGACTCTGTTACCCTAGTAACAAGAGGTGAGAACGTAATAATGCTGCCGCCTTGTGGCTGTTTCCCACAACAGCAGCTTTAAACCCAGTGCTAATGGTTGCTTAAGAGTCACAAGGACTGCAGGGCTGTAAATGACACCTGCCCACAAAAAATGCCCTGGGGTAGGGAATAGGCAAGGAAATTCAACACATGACAAATTTTTGAAGAAGGCAATATGAAGAGGGAAGTTGTACTCACTCTTTAAAAAAAAGGAAAAGAAAAAAAAAGGGCATGCCTAAAGCTCAGTATACGGAATTATTAGCCACATGCAAATCCAACCTCCAAAAAGGTTTCAGCTCACACCGGTGAAATGTCCATCAGCTAAAAGTCTACAGACTATAAATGCTGAAGGGGTTTTAGAGAACTCTGTACCTTCTAGCTGCTGGTGGGATGTAATTGGTAACAGCGCTAACGAACACTGAATGGAGCTGCTTTAAAAGGTAAAAATTGAGCTACCACATGATGCGGCAGGGCACCTTTTGGGCCTATAACCGAAGACCACCAGAATCGGAAAGACAGAGGCAGGCAAATGTGCACTGCAGCAATATTGAAATAGCCAAGACATGGAAGCAAAAATAAGGTCCATAAACAGATGAATGGACAGAGAAGACGTGGTATATGGACAGAATGGAATATCAGTCACGAAAAACAATAAAAGAACGGCATAGGCAGCACCACAGATGAGCCTAGAGATAATCACGCAACGTGAAGTAAGTCAGAATGCGAAAGACAAATGTCCTATGATATCACTTACGTTATCTGAAAATTCATAAAAATGAACATATTTCCATAGAGAAAGACAATCTCAGATTGAGATTAAGACAAACTTATGGTTAAGCCAATGAAAAGGTGTGAGGAATGGATAAATTAGGATACTGGGGTTAACACACATATACTAATACATATAAAATATATAATCCCCAAAGACCTATGGAATAGCAAGTGTGGTCTACTCAACACTCTGTAATAACCGACATGGAAAAGGACCCAAAGATCAATAGATGTATGTATATGTGTAAATGAACAAGGTTCTGTACACCTAGAACAAAAGACCTTTTTCAATCAAATTTGCTTGATAAAAACTACAACTTAAAGACACAAACAAGAATTAAGGAGGCTAAAACTTATGGGGGTTTGTCCTGGCACATTCCACTCTAATCTGCAACCTCAAAGCACAACTTGCAGCAAGGTTCTGTTTCCCTAGCAAGCAGAGTTGGCAACGTAGAAATGCTGCCACCCTAAGGCCGTTTCCTCAAACAACAGCTTTAAATCTACTGCTAATGGCCAATAATATTCACAAGGACTGCAGGGCTGTAAATGACTCATGCCCTCAAAAACTATCCTGGGGTAGGGAATGGCCATAAAAATCCAAACGGGGCAAATTTTTCAAGAAGCCAATTTGAAGTTGGGAGTTTAGCTCAATCTTAAGAAAACATGAAAAGGACATTGATAAACGCAAAACATCGGGAATTACTAGACGCAGGCAAATCCAATCTACACAAAGGTATCACCTCACACCAGTCACAGTGACCATCAGCAAAAAGTCAACAAACGATAGATGTTGAAGAAGTTGTGGAGAATAGCGTAACCTCTCGGTCTAAGTGGGATGTAAACTGGTAACAGCCAATAATAGGAACAGAATGGCAGCGCGTTTAAAGGTAAAAATTGAGTCACCATATGATCCGGAAGGCCCACTCTTGGGCCTGTCACCTGTAAAAGCCCGAATCAAAACGACACGGGATGGAGAATCGTGTACTGCAGCAGTATTTACAATAGCCAAAACATGGAAGCAAACAAAATGTCCATCAACAGATAAATGGACAAAGAAGAAGTGGTATACGTACCGAATGGAATACTAGACTCAGGAAAAAAATGAACAGTGCCGTTTTCAGGACTACAGATGAGCCTAGAAATAATCATATTAGGTTAAGTAAGTCAAAAGGGAATGACAAATATCCTATGATATCATTTATACCTGTTATCCTAAGATTGCTACCAATGAACATATTTCCACAGAAAAAGACACCCACAGACTTATAAAACAAACGACTGGTTAGCCAAAATGAAAGTTGGGAGGATGGATAAATTAGGACTATGGGGCTAACATACATATACTGATGTACGTTAAATGTATATAAACATAAAACATATAAACTATATGAATTATAGAATCACCAATACATATAAAATATATAAAGACAAAACACCTACCAAATACCAAGGGAGGTCTACTCAACATTCTGTAAAACATACATGGTAACAGGATCCGAAGATGAACAGACATATGTCGGCATTATTGAGCAGATTCTGGACAGCCAGACAATCACAACACTCTAATCAAATTTACTCCAATAAGAAATAGAAATTAAATTTAAAAAACAAACAAAAGTAAGGAGACATAAACTTTTGGGGGCTTGTCCCAGCACATTCCCCTCTAATTTACAACCTCGGAATACTACGTCCAGGAAGACTTTGTGGCCCAAAAAACAAGAGTTGAGAACGTAATAATGCTGCGCCTTGTGGCTGTTTCCCACAACAGGAGCTTTAAACCCAGTGCTAATGGTTGCTTAATAGTCACAAGGATTGCAGGGCTGAAAATGACACCTGCCCTCAAAAAATGCCCCGGTGGAGGGAATAGGCAAGAAAATTCAACACATGACACATTTTTCAAGAAGTCAATATGAAGAGGGAAGTTGTACTCACTCTTTAAAAAAAGGAAAAGAAAAAAATGGACATGAATAAAGCTCAGTATAAGGAATTATTAGCCACATGCAAACCCAACCTCCAAAAAGGTTTCAGCTCACACCAGTCAAATGACCATCAGCAGAAAGTCTACAGACTATACATGCTGAAGGGGATTTAGAGAACTGTGGACCATCTAGCTGCTGGTGGGATGTAACTGGTAAGAGCACTAACGAAAACTGAATGGAGCTGCTTTAAAAGGTAAAAATTGAGCTACCATATGATGCGGCAGGGCACCTTTTGGGCCTATAACCTAAGACCACCAGAATCGGAAAGACAGAGGCAGGCAAATGTGCACGGCAGCAATATTGAAATAGCCAAGATATGGAAGCAAAAAAAGGGTCCAAAAACAAATGAATGGACAAAGAAAAAGTGGTATACGGACAGAATGGAATAGTAACCTCGGTAAAAAAATGAACAATGCCATTTTGAGGAATACAGATGAGCCTACCAATAATCATATTAGGTTAAGTAAGTCAAAAGGGAATGACAAATATCCTATGATATCATTTATACATGTTATCCTAAGACTGCTACCAATGAACATATTTCCACCAAGAAAGACAACACACACTTATAAAACAAACTAATGGTTCACCAAAATGAAAGGTGGGAGGATGGATAAATTAGGATTATGGGGCTAACATACATATACTAATGTATGTTCAATGTATATAAACATATAATATATAAACTATATAATCACCAATACATATAAAATATATAATGAGAAAACACCTACCAAATACCAAGGGAGGTCTACTCAACATTCTGTGTGACACACATGGTAACAGGATCCGAAGATGAACAGACATATGTATGAATCATTGAGCAGATTCTGTACAGCCAGGCAATCACAACACTCTAATCAAAATTACTCCGATAAGAAATATAAAATAAATTTAAAAAAACAAACATTACTAAGGAGACATAAACTTCTGGGGGCTTGTCCCAGCACATTCCCCTCTAATTTACAACCTCGGAACACAACCTCCAGGAAGACTCTGTTACCCTAGTAACAAGAGGTGAGAACGTAATAATGCTGCCGCCTTGTGGCTGTTTCCCACAACAGCAGCTTTAAACCCAGTGCTAATGGTTGCTTAAGAGTCACAAGGACTGCAGGGCTGTAAATGACACCTGCCCACAAAAAATGCCCTGGGGTAGGGAATAGGCAAGGAAATTCAACACATGACAAATTTTTGAAGAAGGCAATATGAAGAGGGAAGTTGTACTCACTCTTTAAAAAAAAGGAAAAGAAAAGAAAAGGGCATGCCTAAAGCTCAGTATACGGAATTATTAGCCACATGCAAATCCAACCTCCAAAAAGATTTCAGCTCACACCGGTGAAATGTCCATCAGCTAAAAGTCTACAAACTATAAATGCTGAAGGGGTTTTAGAGAACTCTGTACCTTCTAGCTGCTGGTGGGATGTAATTGGTAACAGCGCTAACGAACACTGAATGGAGCTGCTTTAAAAGGTAAAAATTGAGCTACCACATGATGCGGCAGGGCACCTTTTGGGCCTATAACCGAAGACCACCAGAATCGGAAAGACAGAGGCAGGCAAATGTGCACTGCAGCAATATTGAAATAGCCAAGACATGGAAGCAAAAATAAGGTCCATAAACAGATGAATGGACAGAGAAGACGTGGTATATGGACAGAATGGAATATCAGTCACGAAAAACAATAAAAGAACGGCATAGGCAGCACCACAGATGAGCCTAGAGATAATCACGCAACGTGAAGTAAGTCAGAATGCGAAAGACAAATGTCCTATGATATCACTTACGTTATCTGAAAATTCATAAAAATGAACATATTTCCATAGAGAAAGACAATCTCAGATTGAGATTAAGACAAACTTATGGTTAAGCCAATGAAAAGGTGTGAGGAATGGATAAATTAGGATACTGGGGTTAACACACATATACTAATACATATAAAATATATAATCCCCAAAGACCTATGGAATAGCAAGTGTGGTCTACTCAACACTCTGTAATAACCGACATGGAAAAGGACCCAAAGATCAATAGATGTATGTATATGTGTAAATGAACAAGGTTCTGTACACCTAGAACAAAAGACCTTTTTCAATCAAATTTGCTTGATAAAAACTACAACTTAAAGACACAAACAAGAATTAAGGAGGCTAAAACTTATGGGGGTTTGTCCTGGCACATTCCACTCTAATCTGCAACCTCAAAGCACAACTTGCAGCAAGGTTCTGTTTCCCTAGCAAGCAGAGTTGGCAACGTAGAAATGCTGCCACCCTAAGGCCGTTTCCTCAAACAACAGCTTTAAATCTACTGCTAATGGCCAATAATATTCACAAGGACTGCAGGGCTGTAAATGACTCATGCCCTCAAAAACTATCCTGGGGTAGGGAATGGCCATAAAAATCCAAACGGGGCAAATTTTTCAAGAAGCCAATTTGAAGTTGGGAGTTTAGCTCAATCTTAAGAAAACATGAAAAGGACATTGATAAACGCAAAACATCGGGAATTACTAGACGCAGGCAAATCCAATCTACACAAAGGTATCACCTCACACCAGTCACAGTGACCATCAGCAAAAAGTCAACAAACGATAGATGTTGAAGAAGTTGTGGAGAATAGCGTAACCTCTCGGTCTAAGTGGGATGTAAACTGGTAACAGCCAATAATAGGAACAGAATGGCAGCGCGTTTAAAGGTAAAAATTGAGTCACCATATGATCCGGAAGGCCCACTCTTGGGCCTGTCACCTGTAAAAGCCCGAATCAAAACGACACGGGATGGAGAATCGTGTACTGCAGCAGTATTTACAATAGCCAAAACATGGAAGCAAACAAAATGTCCATCAACAGATAAATGGACAAAGAAGAAGTGGTATACGTACCGAATGGAATACTAGACTCAGGAAAAAAATGAACAGTGCCGTTTTCAGGACTACAGATGAGCCTAGAAATAATCATATTAGGTTAAGTAAGTCAAAAGGGAATGACAAATATCCTATGATATCATTTATACCTGTTATCCTAAGATTGCTACCAATGAACATATTTCCACAGAAAAAGACACCCACAGACTTATAAAACAAACGACTGGTTAGCCAAAATGAAAGTTGGGAGGATGGATAAATTAGGACTATGGGGCTAACATACATATACTGATGTACGTTAAATGTATATAAACATAAAACATATAAACTATATGAATTATAGAATCACCAATACATATAAAATATATAAAGACAAAACACCTACCAAATACCAAGGGAGGTCTACTCAACATTCTGTAAAACATACATGGTAACAGGATCCGAAGATGAACAGACATATGTCGGCATTATTGAGCAGATTCTGGACAGCCAGACAATCACAACACTCTAATCAAATTTACTCCAATAAGAAATAGAAATTAAATTTAAAAAACAAACAAAAGTAAGGAGACATAAACTTTTGGGGGCTTGTCCCAGCACATTCCCCTCTAATTTACAACCTCGGAATACTACGTCCAGGAAGACTTTGTGGCCCAAAAAACAAGAGTTGAGAACGTAATAATGCTGCGCCTTGTGGCTGTTTCCCACAACAGGAGCTTTAAACCCAGTGCTAATGGTTGCTTAATAGTCACAAGGATTGCAGGGCTGAAAATGACACCTGCCCTCAAAAAATGCCCCGGTGGAGGGAATAGGCAAGAAAATTCAACACATGACACATTTTTCAAGAAGTCAATATGAAGAGGGAAGTTGTACTCACTCTTTAAAAAAAGGAAAAGAAAAAAATGGACATGAATAAAGCTCAGTATAAGGAATTATTAGCCACATGCAAACCCAACCTCCAAAAAGGTTTCAGCTCACACCAGTCAAATGACCATCAGCAGAAAGTCTACAGACTATACATGCTGAAGGGGATTTAGAGAACTGTGGACCATCTAGCTGCTGGTGGGATGTAACTGGTAAGAGCACTAACGAAAACTGAATGGAGCTGCTTTAAAAGGTAAAAATTGAGCTACCATATGATGCGGCAGGGCACCTTTTGGGCCTATAACCTAAGACCACCAGAATCGGAAAGACAGAGGCAGGCAAATGTGCACGGCAGCAATATTGAAATAGCCAAGATATGGAAGCAAAAAAAGGGTCCAAAAACAAATGAATGGACAAAGAAAAAGTGGTATACGGACAGAATGGAATAGTAACCTCGGTAAAAAAATGAACAATGCCATTTTGAGGAATACAGATGAGCCTACCAATAATCATATTAGGTTAAGTAAGTCAAAAGGGAATGACAAATATCCTATGATATCATTTATACATGTTATCCTAAGACTGCTACCAATGAACATATTTCCACCAAGAAAGACAACACACACTTATAAAACAAACTAATGGTTCACCAAAATGAAAGGTGGGAGGATGGATAAATTAGGATTATGGGGCTAACATACATATACTAATGTATGTTCAATGTATATAAACATATAATATATAAACTATATAATCACCAATACATATAAAATATATAATGAGAAAACACCTACCAAATACCAAGGGAGGTCTACTCAACATTCTGTGTGACACACATGGTAACAGGATCCGAAGATGAACAGACATATGTATGAATCATTGAGCAGATTCTGTACAGCCAGGCAATCACAACACTCTAATCAAAATTACTCCGATAAGAAATAGAAATTAAATTTAAAAAACAAACAAAAGTAAGGAGACATAAACTTTTGGGGGCTTGTCCCAGCACATTCCCCTCTAATTTACAACCTCGGAATACTACGTCCAGGAAGACTTTGTGGCCCAAAAAACAAGAGTTGAGAACGTAATAATGCTGCCGCCTTGTGGCTGTTTCCCACAACAGCAGCTTTAAACCCAGTGCTAATGGTTGCTTAATAGTCACAAGGATTGCAGGGCTGAAAATGACACCTGCCCTCAAAAAATGCCCCGGTGGAGGGAATAGGCAAGAAAATTCAACACATGACACATTTTTCAAGAAGTCAATATGAAGAGGGAAGTTGTACTCACTCTTTAAAAAAAGGAAAAGAAAAAAATGGACATGAATAAAGCTCAGTATAAGGAATTATTAGCCACATGCAAACCCAACCTCCAAAAAGGTTTCAGCTCACACCAGTCAAATGACCATCAGCAGAAAGTCTACAGACTATACATGCTGAAGGGGATTTAGAGAACTGTGGACCATCTAGCTGCTGGTGGGATGTAACTGGTAAGAGCACTAACGAAAACTGAATGGAGCTGCTTTAAAAGGTAAAAATTGAGCTACCACATGATGCGGCAGGGCACCTTTTGGGCCTATAACCGAAGACCACCAGAATCGGAAAGACAGAGGCAGGCAAATGTGCACTGCAGCAATATTGAAATAGCCAAGACATGGAAGCAAAAATAAGGTCCATAAACAGATGAATGGACAGAGAAGACGTGGTATATGGACAGAATGGAATATCAGTCACGAAAAACAATAAAAGAACGGCATAGGCAGCACCACAGATGAGCCTAGAGATAATCACGCAACGTGAAGTAAGTCAGAATGCGAAAGACAAATGTCCTATGATATCACTTACGTTATCTGAAAATTCATAAAAATGAACATATTTCCATAGAGAAAGACAATCTCAGATTGAGATTAAGACAAACTTATGGTTAAGCCAATGAAAAGGTGTGAGGAATGGATAAATTAGGATACTGGGGTTAACACACATATACTAATACATATAAAATATATAATCCCCAAAGACCTATGGAATAGCAAGTGTGGTCTACTCAACACTCTGTAATAACCGACATGGAAAAGGACCCAAAGATCAATAGATGTATGTATATGTGTAAATGAACAAGGTTCTGTACACCTAGAACAAAAGACCTTTTTCAATCAAATTTGCTTGATAAAAACTACAACTTAAAGACACAAACAAGAATTAAGGAGGCTAAAACTTATGGGGGTTTGTCCTGGCACATTCCACTCTAATCTGCAACCTCAAAGCACAACTTGCAGCAAGGTTCTGTTTCCCTAGCAAGCAGAGTTGGCAACGTAGAAATGCTGCCACCCTAAGGCCGTTTCCTCAAACAACAGCTTTAAATCTACTGCTAATGGCCAATAATATTCACAAGGACTGCAGGGCTGTAAATGACTCATGCCCTCAAAAACTATCCTGGGGTAGGGAATGGCCATAAAAATCCAAACGGGGCAAATTTTTCAAGAAGCCAATTTGAAGTTGGGAGTTTAGCTCAATCTTAAGAAAACATGAAAAGGACATTGATAAACGCAAAACATCGGGAATTACTAGACGCAGGCAAATCCAATCTACACAAAGGTATCACCTCACACCAGTCACAGTGACCATCAGCAAAAAGTCAACAAACGATAGATGTTGAAGAAGTTGTGGAGAATAGCGTAACCTCTCGGTCTAAGTGGGATGTAAACTGGTAACAGCCAATAATAGGAACAGAATGGCAGCGCGTTTAAAGGTAAAAATTGAGTCACCATATGATCCGGAAGGCCCACTCTTGGGCCTGTCACCTGTAAAAGCCCGAATCAAAACGACACGGGATGGAGAATCGTGTACTGCAGCAGTATTTACAATAGCCAAAACATGGAAGCAAACAAAATGTCCATCAACAGATAAATGGACAAAGAAGAAGTGGTATACGTACCGAATGGAATACTAGACTCAGGAAAAAAATGAACAGTGCCGTTTTCAGGACTACAGATGAGCCTAGAAATAATCATATTAGGTTAAGTAAGTCAAAAGGGAATGACAAATATCCTATGATATCATTTGTACCTGTTATCCTAAGATTGCTACCAATGAACATATTTCCACAGAAAAAGACACCCACAGACTTATAAAACAAACGAATGGTTAGCCAAAAGGAAAGTTGGGAGGATGGATAAATTAGGACTATGGGGCTAACATACATATACTGATGTACGTTAAATGTATATAAACATAAAACATATAAACTATATGAATTATAGAATCACCAATACATATAAAATATATAAAGACAAAACACCTACCAAATACCAAGGGAGGTCTACTCAACATTCTGTAAAACATACATGGTAACAGGATCCGAAGATGAACAGACATATGTAGGCATTATTGAGCAGATTCTGGACAGCCAGACAATCACAACACTCTAATCAAATTTACTCCAATAAGAAATAGAAATTAAATTTAAAAAACAAACAAAAGTAAGGAGACATAAACTTTTGGGGGCTTGTCCCAGCACATTCCCCTCTAATTTACAACCTCGGAATACTACGTCCAGGAAGACTTTGTGGCCCAAAAAACAAGAGTTGAGAACGTAATAATGCTGCGCCTTGTGGCTGTTTCCCACAACAGGAGCTTTAAACCCAGTGCTAATGGTTGCTTAATAGTCACAAGGATTGCAGGGCTGAAAATGACACCTGCCCTCAAAAAATGCCCCGGTGGAGGGAATAGGCAAGAAAATTCAACACATGACACATTTTTCAAGAAGTCAATATGAAGAGGGAAGTTGTACTCACTCTTTAAAAAAAGGAAAAGAAAAAAATGGACATGAATAAAGCTCAGTATAAGGAATTATTAGCCACATGCAAACCCAACCTCCAAAAAGGTTTCAGCTCACACCAGTCAAATGACCATCAGCAGAAAGTCTACAGACTATACATGCTGAAGGGGATTTAGAGAACTGTGGACCATCTAGCTGCTGGTGGGATGTAACTGGTAAGAGCACTAACGAAAACTGAATGGAGCTGCTTTAAAAGGTAAAAATTGAGCTACCATATGATGCGGCAGGGCACCTTTTGGGCCTATAACCTAAGACCACCAGAATCGGAAAGACAGAGGCAGGCAAATGTGCACGGCAGCAATATTGAAATAGCCAAGATATGGAAGCAAAAAAAGGGTCCAAAAACAAATGAATGGACAAAGAAAAAGTGGTATACGGACAGAATGGAATAGTAACCTCGGTAAAAAAATGAACAATGCCATTTTGAGGAATACAGATGAGCCTACCAATAATCATATTAGGTTAAGTAAGTCAAAAGGGAATGACAAATATCCTATGATATCATTTATACATGTTATCCTAAGACTGCTACCAATGAACATATTTCCACCAAGAAAGACAACACACACTTATAAAACAAACTAATGGTTCACCAAAATGAAAGGTGGGAGGATGGATAAATTAGGATTATGGGGCTAACATACATATACTAATGTATGTTCAATGTATATAAACATATAATATATAAACTATATAATCACCAATACATATAAAATATATAATGAGAAAACACCTACCAAATACCAAGGGAGGTCTACTCAACATTCTGTGTGACACACATGGTAACAGGATCCGAAGATGAACAGACATATGTATGAATCATTGAGCAGATTCTGTACAGCCAGGCAATCACAACACTCTAATCAAAATTACTCCGATAAGAAATATAAAATAAATTTAAAAAAACAAACATTACTAAGGAGACATAAACTTCTGGGGGCTTGTCCCAGCACATTCCCCTCTAATTTACAACCTCGGAACACAACCTCCAGGAAGACTCTGTTACCCTAGTAACAAGAGGTGAGAACGTAATAATGCTGCCGCCTTGTGGCTGTTTCCCACAACAGCAGCTTTAAACCCAGTGCTAATGGTTGCTTAAGAGTCACAAGGACTGCAGGGCTGTAAATGACACCTGCCCACAAAAAATGCCCTGGGGTAGGGAATAGGCAAGGAAATTCAACACATGACAAATTTTTGAAGAAGGCAATATGAAGAGGGAAGTTGTACTCACTCTTTAAAAAAAAGGAAAAGAAAAGAAAAGGGCATGCCTAAAGCTCAGTATACGGAATTATTAGCCACATGCAAATCCAACCTCCAAAAAGATTTCAGCTCACACCGGTGAAATGTCCATCAGCTAAAAGTCTACAAACTATAAATGCTGAAGGGGTTTTAGAGAACTCTGTACCTTCTAGCTGCTGGTGGGATGTAATTGGTAACAGCGCTAACGAACACTGAATGGAGCTGCTTTAAAAGGTAAAAATTGAGCTACCACATGATGCGGCAGGGCACCTTTTGGGCCTATAACCGAAGACCACCAGAATCGGAAAGACAGAGGCAGGCAAATGTGCACTGCAGCAATATTGAAATAGCCAAGACATGGAAGCAAAAATAAGGTCCATAAACAGATGAATGGACAGAGAAGACGTGGTATATGGACAGAATGGAATATCAGTCACGAAAAACAATAAAAGAACGGCATAGGCAGCACCACAGATGAGCCTAGAGATAATCACGCAACGTGAAGTAAGTCAGAATGCGAAAGACAAATGTCCTATGATATCACTTACGTTATCTGAAAATTCATAAAAATGAACATATTTCCATAGAGAAAGACAATCTCAGATTGAGATTAAGACAAACTTATGGTTAAGCCAATGAAAAGGTGTGAGGAATGGATAAATTAGGATACTGGGGTTAACACACATATACTAATACATATAAAATATATAATCCCCAAAGACCTATGGAATAGCAAGTGTGGTCTACTCAACACTCTGTAATAACCGACATGGAAAAGGACCCAAAGATCAATAGATGTATGTATATGTGTAAATGAACAAGGTTCTGTACACCTAGAACAAAAGACCTTTTTCAATCAAATTTGCTTGATAAAAACTACAACTTAAAGACACAAACAAGAATTAAGGAGGCTAAAACTTATGGGGGTTTGTCCTGGCACATTCCACTCTAATCTGCAACCTCAAAGCACAACTTGCAGCAAGGTTCTGTTTCCCTAGCAAGCAGAGTTGGCAACGTAGAAATGCTGCCACCCTAAGGCCGTTTCCTCAAACAACAGCTTTAAATCTACTGCTAATGGCCAATAATATTCACAAGGACTGCAGGGCTGTAAATGACTCATGCCCTCAAAAACTATCCTGGGGTAGGGAATGGCCATAAAAATCCAAACGGGGCAAATTTTTCAAGAAGCCAATTTGAAGTTGGGAGTTTAGCTCAATCTTAAGAAAACATGAAAAGGACATTGATAAACGCAAAACATCGGGAATTACTAGACGCAGGCAAATCCAATCTACACAAAGGTATCACCTCACACCAGTCACAGTGACCATCAGCAAAAAGTCAACAAACGATAGATGTTGAAGAAGTTGTGGAGAATAGCGTAACCTCTCGGTCTAAGTGGGATGTAAACTGGTAACAGCCAATAATAGGAACAGAATGGCAGCGCGTTTAAAGGTAAAAATTGAGTCACCATATGATCCGGAAGGCCCACTCTTGGGCCTGTCACCTGTAAAAGCCCGAATCAAAACGACACGGGATGGAGAATCGTGTACTGCAGCAGTATTTACAATAGCCAAAACATGGAAGCAAACAAAATGTCCATCAACAGATAAATGGACAAAGAAGAAGTGGTATACGTACCGAATGGAATACTAGACTCAGGAAAAAAATGAACAGTGCCGTTTTCAGGACTACAGATGAGCCTAGAAATAATCATATTAGGTTAAGTAAGTCAAAAGGGAATGACAAATATCCTATGATATCATTTATACCTGTTATCCTAAGATTGCTACCAATGAACATATTTCCACAGAAAAAGACACCCACAGACTTATAAAACAAACGACTGGTTAGCCAAAATGAAAGTTGGGAGGATGGATAAATTAGGACTATGGGGCTAACATACATATACTGATGTACGTTAAATGTATATAAACATAAAACATATAAACTATATGAATTATAGAATCACCAATACATATAAAATATATAAAGACAAAACACCTACCAAATACCAAGGGAGGTCTACTCAACATTCTGTAAAACATACATGGTAACAGGATCCGAAGATGAACAGACATATGTAGGAATTATTGAGCAGATTCTGGACAGCCAGACAATCACAACACTCTAATCAAATTTACTCCAATAAGAAATAGAAATTAAATTTAAAAAACAAACAAAAGTAAGGAGACATAAACTTTTGGGGGCTTGTCCCAGCACATTCCCCTCTAATTTACAACCTCGGAATACTACGTCCAGGAAGACTTTGTGGCCCAAAAAACAAGAGTTGAGAACGTAATAATGCTGCGCCTTGTGGCTGTTTCCCACAACAGGAGCTTTAAACCCAGTGCTAATGGTTGCTTAATAGTCACAAGGATTGCAGGGCTGAAAATGACACCTGCCCTCAAAAAATGCCCCGGTGGAGGGAATAGGCAAGAAAATTCAACACATGACACATTTTTCAAGAAGTCAATATGAAGAGGGAAGTTGTACTCACTCTTTAAAAAAAGGAAAAGAAAAAAATGGACATGAATAAAGCTCAGTATAAGGAATTATTAGCCACATGCAAACCCAACCTCCAAAAAGGTTTCAGCTCACACCAGTCAAATGACCATCAGCAGAAAGTCTACAGACTATACATGCTGAAGGGGATTTAGAGAACTGTGGACCATCTAGCTGCTGGTGGGATGTAACTGGTAAGAGCACTAACGAAAACTGAATGGAGCTGCTTTAAAAGGTAAAAATTGAGCTACCATATGATGCGGCAGGGCACCTTTTGGGCCTATAACCTAAGACCACCAGAATCGGAAAGACAGAGGCAGGCAAATGTGCACGGCAGCAATATTGAAATAGCCAAGATATGGAAGCAAAAAAAGGGTCCAAAAACAAATGAATGGACAAAGAAAAAGTGGTATACGGACAGAATGGAATAGTAACCTCGGTAAAAAAATGAACAATGCCATTTTGAGGAATACAGATGAGCCTACCAATAATCATATTAGGTTAAGTAAGTCAAAAGGGAATGACAAATATCCTATGATATCATTTATACATGTTATCCTAAGACTGCTACCAATGAACATATTTCCACCAAGAAAGACAACACACACTTATAAAACAAACTAATGGTTCACCAAAATGAAAGGTGGGAGGATGGATAAATTAGGATTATGGGGCTAACATACATATACTAATGTATGTTCAATGTATATAAACATATAATATATAAACTATATAATCACCAATACATATAAAATATATAATGAGAAAACACCTACCAAATACCAAGGGAGGTCTACTCAACATTCTGTGTGACACACATGGTAACAGGATCCGAAGATGAACAGACATATGTATGAATCATTGAGCAGATTCTGTACAGCCAGGCAATCACAACACTCTAATCAAAATTACTCCGATAAGAAATATAAAATAAATTTAAAAAAACAAACATTACTAAGGAGACATAAACTTCTGGGGGCTTGTCCCAGCACATTCCCCTCTAATTTACAACCTCGGAACACAACCTCCAGGAAGACTCTGTTACCCTAGTAACAAGAGGTGAGAACGTAATAATGCTGCCGCCTTGTGGCTGTTTCCCACAACAGCAGCTTTAAACCCAGTGCTAATGGTTGCTTAAGAGTCACAAGGACTGCAGGGCTGTAAATGACACCTGCCCACAAAAAATGCCCTGGGGTAGGGAATAGGCAAGGAAATTCAACACATGACAAATTTTTGAAGAAGGCAATATGAAGAGGGAAGTTGTACTCACTCTTTAAAAAAAAGGAAAAGAAAAGAAAAGGGCATGCCTAAAGCTCAGTATACGGAATTATTAGCCACATGCAAATCCAACCTCCAAAAAGATTTCAGCTCACACCGGTGAAATGTCCATCAGCTAAAAGTCTACAAACTATAAATGCTGAAGGGGTTTTAGAGAACTCTGTACCTTCTAGCTGCTGGTGGGATGTAATTGGTAACAGCGCTAACGAACACTGAATGGAGCTGCTTTAAAAGGTAAAAATTGAGCTACCACATGATGCGGCAGGGCACCTTTTGGGCCTATAACCGAAGACCACCAGAATCGGAAAGACAGAGGCAGGCAAATGTGCACTGCAGCAATATTGAAATAGCCAAGACATGGAAGCAAAAATAAGGTCCATAAACAGATGAATGGACAGAGAAGACGTGGTATATGGACAGAATGGAATATCAGTCACGAAAAACAATAAAAGAACGGCATAGGCAGCACCACAGATGAGCCTAGAGATAATCACGCAACGTGAAGTAAGTCAGAATGCGAAAGACAAATGTCCTATGATATCACTTACGTTATCTGAAAATTCATAAAAATGAACATATTTCCATAGAGAAAGACAATCTCAGATTGAGATTAAGACAAACTTATGGTTAAGCCAATGAAAAGGTGTGAGGAATGGATAAATTAGGATACTGGGGTTAACACACATATACTAATACATATAAAATATATAATCCCCAAAGACCTATGGAATAGCAAGTGTGGTCTACTCAACACTCTGTAATAACCGACATGGAAAAGGACCCAAAGATCAATAGATGTATGTATATGTGTAAATGAACAAGGTTCTGTACACCTAGAACAAAAGACCTTTTTCAATCAAATTTGCTTGATAAAAACTACAACTTAAAGACACAAACAAGAATTAAGGAGGCTAAAACTTATGGGGGTTTGTCCTGGCACATTCCACTCTAATCTGCAACCTCAAAGCACAACTTGCAGCAAGGTTCTGTTTCCCTAGCAAGCAGAGTTGGCAACGTAGAAATGCTGCCACCCTAAGGCCGTTTCCTCAAACAACAGCTTTAAATCTACTGCTAATGGCCAATAATATTCACAAGGACTGCAGGGCTGTAAATGACTCATGCCCTCAAAAACTATCCTGGGGTAGGGAATGGCCATAAAAATCCAAACGGGGCAAATTTTTCAAGAAGCCAATTTGAAGTTGGGAGTTTAGCTCAATCTTAAGAAAACATGAAAAGGACATTGATAAACGCAAAACATCGGGAATTACTAGACGCAGGCAAATCCAATCTACACAAAGCTATCACCTCACACCAGTCACAGTGACCATCAGCAAAAAGTCAACAAACGATAGATGTTGAAGAAGTTGTGGAGAATAGCGTAACCTCTCGGTCTAAGTGGGATGTAAACTGGTAACAGCCAATAATAGGAACAGAATGGCAGCGCGTTTAAAGGTAAAAATTGAGTCACCATATGATCCGGAAGGCCCACTCTTGGGCCTGTCACCTGTAAAAGCCCGAATCAAAACGACACGGGATGGAGAATCGTGTACTGCAGCAGTATTTACAATAGCCAAAACATGGAAGCAAACAAAATGTCCATCAACAGATAAATGGACAAAGAAGAAGTGGTATACGTACCGAATGGAATACTAGACTCAGGAAAAAAATGAACAGTGCCGTTTTCAGGACTACAGATGAGCCTAGAAATAATCATATTAGGTTAAGTAAGTCAAAAGGGAATGACAAATATCCTATGATATCATTTATACCTGTTATCCTAAGATTGCTACCAATGAACATATTTCCACAGAAAAAGACACCCACAGACTTATAAAACAAACGACTGGTTAGCCAAAATGAAAGTTGGGAGGATGGATAAATTAGGACTATGGGGCTAACATACATATACTGATGTACGTTAAATGTATATAAACATAAAACATATAAACTATATGAATTATAGAATCACCAATACATATAAAATATATAAAGACAAAACACCTACCAAATACCAAGGGAGGTCTACTCAACATTCTGTAAAACATACATGGTAACAGGATCCGAAGATGAACAGACATATGTCGGCATTATTGAGCAGATTCTGGACAGCCAGACAATCACAACACTCTAATCAAATTTACTCCAATAAGAAATAGAAATTAAATTTAAAAAACAAACAAAAGTAAGGAGACATAAACTTTTGGGGGCTTGTCCCAGCACATTCCCCTCTAATTTACAACCTCGGAATACTACGTCCAGGAAGACTTTGTGGCCCAAAAAACAAGAGTTGAGAACGTAATAATGCTGCGCCTTGTGGCTGTTTCCCACAACAGGAGCTTTAAACCCAGTGCTAATGGTTGCTTAATAGTCACAAGGATTGCAGGGCTGAAAATGACACCTGCCCTCAAAAAATGCCCCGGTGGAGGGAATAGGCAAGAAAATTCAACACATGACACATTTTTCAAGAAGTCAATATGAAGAGGGAAGTTGTACTCACTCTTTAAAAAAAGGAAAAGAAAAAAATGGACATGAATAAAGCTCAGTATAAGGAATTATTAGCCACATGCAAACCCAACCTCCAAAAAGGTTTCAGCTCACACCAGTCAAATGACCATCAGCAGAAAGTCTACAGACTATACATGCTGAAGGGGATTTAGAGAACTGTGGACCATCTAGCTGCTGGTGGGATGTAACTGGTAAGAGCACTAACGAAAACTGAATGGAGCTGCTTTAAAAGGTAAAAATTGAGCTACCATATGATGCGGCAGGGCACCTTTTGGGCCTATAACCTAAGACCACCAGAATCGGAAAGACAGAGGCAGGCAAATGTGCACGGCAGCAATATTGAAATAGCCAAGATATGGAAGCAAAAAAAGGGTCCAAAAACAAATGAATGGACAAAGAAAAAGTGGTATACGGACAGAATGGAATAGTAACCTCGGTAAAAAAATGAACAATGCCATTTTGAGGAATACAGATGAGCCTACCAATAATCATATTAGGTTAAGTAAGTCAAAAGGGAATGACAAATATCCTATGATATCATTTATACATGTTATCCTAAGACTGCTACCAATGAACATATTTCCACCAAGAAAGACAACACACACTTATAAAACAAACTAATGGTTCACCAAAATGAAAGGTGGGAGGATGGATAAATTAGGATTATGGGGCTAACATACATATACTAATGTATGTTCAATGTATATAAACATATAATATATAAACTATATAATCACCAATACATATAAAATATATAATGAGAAAACACCTACCAAATACCAAGGGAGGTCTACTCAACATTCTGTGTGACACACATGGTAACAGGATCCGAAGATGAACAGACATATGTATGAATCATTGAGCAGATTCTGTACAGCCAGGCAATCACAACACTCTAATCAAAATTACTCCGATAAGAAATATAAAATAAATTTAAAAAAACAAACATTACTAAGGAGACATAAACTTCTGGGGGCTTGTCCCAGCACATTCCCCTCTAATTTACAACCTCGGAACACAACCTCCAGGAAGACTCTGTTACCCTAGTAACAAGAGGTGAGAACGTAATAATGCTGCCGCCTTGTGGCTGTTTCCCACAACAGCAGCTTTAAACCCAGTGCTAATGGTTGCTTAAGAGTCACAAGGACTGCAGGGCTGTAAATGACACCTGCCCACAAAAAATGCCCTGGGGTAGGGAATAGGCAAGGAAATTCAACACATGACAAATTTTTGAAGAAGGCAATATGAAGAGGGAAGTTGTACTCACTCTTTAAAAAAAAGGAAAAGAAAAGAAAAGGGCATGCCTAAAGCTCAGTATACGGAATTATTAGCCACATGCAAATCCAACCTCCAAAAAGATTTCAGCTCACACCGGTGAAATGTCCATCAGCTAAAAGTCTACAAACTATAAATGCTGAAGGGGTTTTAGAGAACTCTGTACCTTCTAGCTGCTGGTGGGATGTAATTGGTAACAGCGCTAACGAACACTGAATGGAGCTGCTTTAAAAGGTAAAAATTGAGCTACCACATGATGCGGCAGGGCACCTTTTGGGCCTATAACCGAAGACCACCAGAATCGGAAAGACAGAGGCAGGCAAATGTGCACTGCAGCAATATTGAAATAGCCAAGACATGGAAGCAAAAATAAGGTCCATAAACAGATGAATGGACAGAGAAGACGTGGTATATGGACAGAATGGAATATCAGTCACGAAAAACAATAAAAGAACGGCATAGGCAGCACCACAGATGAGCCTAGAGATAATCACGCAACGTGAAGTAAGTCAGAATGCGAAAGACAAATGTCCTATGATATCACTTACGTTATCTGAAAATTCATAAAAATGAACATATTTCCATAGAGAAAGACAATCTCAGATTGAGATTAAGACAAACTTATGGTTAAGCCAATGAAAAGGTGTGAGGAATGGATAAATTAGGATACTGGGGTTAACACACATATACTAATACATATAAAATATATAATCCCCAAAGACCTATGGAATAGCAAGTGTGGTCTACTCAACACTCTGTAATAACCGACATGGAAAAGGACCCAAAGATCAATAGATGTATGTATATGTGTAAATGAACAAGGTTCTGTACACCTAGAACAAAAGACCTTTTTCAATCAAATTTGCTTGATAAAAACTACAACTTAAAGACACAAACAAGAATTAAGGAGGCTAAAACTTATGGGGGTTTGTCCTGGCACATTCCACTCTAATCTGCAACCTCAAAGCACAACTTGCAGCAAGGTTCTGTTTCCCTAGCAAGCAGAGTTGGCAACGTAGAAATGCTGCCACCCTAAGGCCGTTTCCTCAAACAACAGCTTTAAATCTACTGCTAATGGCCAATAATATTCACAAGGACTGCAGGGCTGTAAATGACTCATGCCCTCAAAAACTATCCTGGGGTAGGGAATGGCCATAAAAATCCAAACGGGGCAAATTTTTCAAGAAGCCAATTTGAAGTTGGGAGTTTAGCTCAATCTTAAGAAAACATGAAAAGGACATTGATAAACGCAAAACATCGGGAATTACTAGACGCAGGCAAATCCAATCTACACAAAGCTATCACCTCACACCAGTCACAGTGACCATCAGCAAAAAGTCAACAAACGATAGATGTTGAAGAAGTTGTGGAGAATAGCGTAACCTCTCGGTCTAAGTGGGATGTAAACTGGTAACAGCCAATAATAGGAACAGAATGGCAGCGCGTTTAAAGGTAAAAATTGAGTCACCATATGATCCGGAAGGCCCACTCTTGGGCCTGTCACCTGTAAAAGCCCGAATCAAAACGACACGGGATGGAGAATCGTGTACTGCAGCAGTATTTACAATAGCCAAAACATGGAAGCAAACAAAATGTCCATCAACAGATAAATGGACAAAGAAGAAGTGGTATACGTACCGAATGGAATACTAGACTCAGGAAAAAAATGAACAGTGCCGTTTTCAGGACTACAGATGAGCCTAGAAATAATCATATTAGGTTAAGTAAGTCAAAAGGGAATGACAAATATCCTATGATATCATTTATACCTGTTATCCTAAGATTGCTACCAATGAACATATTTCCACAGAAAAAGACACCCACAGACTTATAAAACAAACGACTGGTTAGCCAAAAGGAAAGTTGGGAGGATGGATAAATTAGGACTATGGGGCTAACATACATATACTGATGTACGTTAAATGTATATAAACATAAAACATATAAACTATATGAATTATAGAATCACCAATACATATAAAATATATAAAGACAAAACACCTACCAAATACCAAGGGAGGTCTACTCAACATTCTGTAAAACATACATGGTAACAGGATCCGAAGATGAACAGACATATGTCGGCATTATTGAGCAGATTCTGGACAGCCAGACAATCACAACACTCTAATCAAATTTACTCCAATAAGAAATAGAAATTAAATTTAAAAAACAAACAAAAGTAAGGAGACATAAACTTTTGGGGGCTTGTCCCAGCACATTCCCCTCTAATTTACAACCTCGGAATACTACGTCCAGGAAGACTTTGTGGCCCAAAAAACAAGAGTTGAGAACGTAATAATGCTGCGCCTTGTGGCTGTTTCCCACAACAGGAGCTTTAAACCCAGTGCTAATGGTTGCTTAATAGTCACAAGGATTGCAGGGCTGAAAATGACACCTGCCCTCAAAAAATGCCCCAGTGGAGGGAATAGGCAAGAAAATTCAACACATGACACATTTTTCAAGAAGTCAATATGAAGAGGGAAGTTGTACTCACTCTTTAAAAAAAGGAAAAGAAAAAAATGGACATGAATAAAGCTCAGTATAAGGAATTATTAGCCACATGCAAACCCAACCTCCAAAAAGGTTTCAGCTCACACCAGTCAAATGACCATCAGCAGAAAGTCTACAGACTATACATGCTGAAGGGGATTTAGAGAACTGTGGACCATCTAGCTGCTGGTGGGATGTAACTGGTAAGAGCACTAACGAAAACTGAATGGAGCTGCTTTAAAAGGTAAAAATTGAGCTACCATATGATGCGGCAGGGCACCTTTTGGGCCTATAACCTAAGACCACCAGAATCGGAAAGACAGAGGCAGGCAAATGTGCACGGCAGCAATATTGAAATAGCCAAGATATGGAAGCAAAAAAAGGGTCCAAAAACAAATGAATGGACAAAGAAAAAGTGGTATACGGACAGAATGGAATAGTAACCTCGGTAAAAAAATGAACAATGCCATTTTGAGGAATACAGATGAGCCTACCAATAATCATATTAGGTTAAGTAAGTCAAAAGGGAATGACAAATATCCTATGATATCATTTATACATGTTATCCTAAGACTGCTACCAATGAACATATTTCCACCAAGAAAGACAACACACACTTATAAAACAAACTAATGGTTCACCAAAATGAAAGGTGGGAGGATGGATAAATTAGGATTATGGGGCTAACATACATATACTAATGTATGTTCAATGTATATAAACATATAATATATAAACTATATAATCACCAATACATATAAAATATATAATGAGAAAACACCTACCAAATACCAAGGGAGGTCTACTCAACATTCTGTGTGACACACATGGTAACAGGATCCGAAGATGAACAGACATATGTATGAATCATTGAGCAGATTCTGTACAGCCAGGCAATCACAACACTCTAATCAAAATTACTCCGATAAGAAATATAAAATAAATTTAAAAAAACAAACATTACTAAGGAGACATAAACTTCTGGGGGCTTGTCCCAGCACATTCCCCTCTAATTTACAACCTCGGAACACAACCTCCAGGAAGACTCTGTTACCCTAGTAACAAGAGGTGAGAACGTAATAATGCTGCCGCCTTGTGGCTGTTTCCCACAACAGCAGCTTTAAACCCAGTGCTAATGGCTGCTTAAGAGTCACAAGGACTGCAGGGCTGTAAATGACACCTGCCCACAAAAAATGCCCTGGGGTAGGGAATAGGCAAGGAAATTCAACACATGACAAATTTTTGAAGAAGGCAATATGAAGAGGGAAGTTGTACTCACTCTTTAAAAAAAAGGAAAAGAAAAAAAAAGGGCATGCCTAAAGCTCAGTATACGGAATTATTAGCCACATGCAAATCCAACCTCCAAAAAGATTTCAGCTCACACCGGTGAAATGTCCATCAGCTAAAAGTCTACAAACTATAAATGCTGAAGGGGTTTTAGAGAACTCTGTACCTTCTAGCTGCTGGTGGGATGTAATTGGTAACAGCGCTAACGAACACTGAATGGAGCTGCTTTAAAAGGTAAAAATTGAGCTACCACATGATGCGGCAGGGCACCTTTTGGGCCTATAACCGAAGACCACCAGAATCGGAAAGACAGAGGCAGGCAAATGTGCACTGCAGCAATATTGAAATAGCCAAGACATGGAAGCAAAAATAAGGTCCATAAACAGATGAATGGACAGAGAAGACGTGGTATATGGACAGAATGGAATATCAGTCACGAAAAACAATAAAAGAACGGCATAGGCAGCACCACAGATGAGCCTAGAGATAATCACGCAACGTGAAGTAAGTCAGAATGCGAAAGACAAATGTCCTATGATATCACTTACGTTATCTGAAAATTCATAAAAATGAACATATTTCCATAGAGAAAGACAATCTCAGATTGAGATTAAGACAAACTTATGGTTAAGCCAATGAAAAGGTGTGAGGAATGGATAAATTAGGATACTGGGGTTAACACACATATACTAATACATATAAAATATATAATCCCCAAAGACCTATGGAATAGCAAGTGTGGTCTACTCAACACTCTGTAATAACCGACATGGAAAAGGACCCAAAGATCAATAGATGTATGTATATGTGTAAATGAACAAGGTTCTGTACACCTAGAACAAAAGACCTTTTTCAATCAAATTTGCTTGATAAAAACTACAACTTAAAGACACAAACAAGAATTAAGGAGGCTAAAACTTATGGGGGTTTGTCCTGGCACATTCCACTCTAATCTGCAACCTCAAAGCACAACTTGCAGCAAGGTTCTGTTTCCCTAGCAAGCAGAGTTGGCAACGTAGAAATGCTGCCACCCTAAGGCCGTTTCCTCAAACAACAGCTTTAAATCTACTGCTAATGGCCAATAATATTCACAAGGACTGCAGGGCTGTAAATGACTCATGCCCTCAAAAACTATCCTGGGGTAGGGAATGGCCATAAAAATCCAAACGGGGCAAATTTTTCAAGAAGCCAATTTGAAGTTGGGAGTTTAGCTCAATCTTAAGAAAACATGAAAAGGACATTGATAAACGCAAAACATCGGGAATTACTAGACGCAGGCAAATCCAATCTACACAAAGCTATCACCTCACACCAGTCACAGTGACCATCAGCAAAAAGTCAACAAACGATAGATGTTGAAGAAGTTGTGGAGAATAGCGTAACCTCTCGGTCTAAGTGGGATGTAAACTGGTAACAGCCAATAATAGGAACAGAATGGCAGCGCGTTTAAAGGTAAAAATTGAGTCACCATATGATCCGGAAGGCCCACTCTTGGGCCTGTCACCTGTAAAAGCCCGAATCAAAACGACACGGGATGGAGAATCGTGTACTGCAGCAGTATTTACAATAGCCAAAACATGGAAGCAAACAAAATGTCCATCAACAGATAAATGGACAAAGAAGAAGTGGTATACGTACCGAATGGAATACTAGACTCAGGAAAAAAATGAACAGTGCCGTTTGCAGGACTACAGATGAGCCTAGAAATAATCATATTAGGTTAAGTAAGTCAAAAGGGAATGACAAATATCCTATGATATCATTTATACCTGTTATCCTAAGATTGCTACCAATGAACATATTTCCACAGAAAAAGACACCCACAGACTTATAAAACAAACGACTGGTTAGCCAAAAGGAAAGTTGGGAGGATGGATAAATTAGGACTATGGGGCTAACATACATATACTGATGTACGTTAAATGTATATAAACATAAAACATATAAACTATATGAATTATAGAATCACCAATACATATAAAATACATAAAGACAAAACACCTACCAAATACCAAGGGAGGTCTACTCAACATTCTGTAAAACATACATGGTAACAGGATCCGAAGATGAACAGACATATGTAGGAATTATTGAGCAGATTCTGGACAGCCAGACAATCACAACACTCTAATCAAATTTACTCCAATAAGAAATAGAAATTAAATTTAAAAAACAAACAAAAGTAAGGAGACATAAACTTTTGGGGGCTTGTCCCAGCACATTCCCCTCTAATTTACAACCTCGGAATACTACGTCCAGGAAGACTTTGTGGCCCAAAAAACAAGAGTTGAGAACGTAATAATGCTGCGCCTTGTGGCTGTTTCCCACAACAGGAGCTTTAAACCCAGTGCTAATGGTTGCTTAATAGTCACAAGGATTGCAGGGCTGAAAATGACACCTGCCCTCAAAAAATGCCCCGGTGGAGGGAATAGGCAAGAAAATTCAACACATGACACATTTTTCAAGAAGTCAATATGAAGAGGGAAGTTGTACTCACTCTTTAAAAAAAGGAAAAGAAAAAAATGGACATGAATAAAGCTCAGTATAAGGAATTATTAGCCACATGCAAACCCAACCTCCAAAAAGGTTTCAGCTCACACCAGTCAAATGACCATCAGCAGAAAGTCTACAGACTATACATGCTGAAGGGGATTTAGAGAACTGTGGACCATCTAGCTGCTGGTGGGATGTAACTGGTAAGAGCACTAACGAAAACTGAATGGAGCTGCTTTAAAAGGTAAAAATTGAGCTACCATATGATGCGGCAGGGCACCTTTTGGGCCTATAACCTAAGACCACCAGAATCGGAAAGACAGAGGCAGGCAAATGTGCACGGCAGCAATATTGAAATAGCCAAGATATGGAAGCAAAAAAAGGGTCCAAAAACAAATGAATGGACAAAGAAAAAGTGGTATACGGACAGAATGGAATAGTAACCTCGGTAAAAAAATGAACAATGCCATTTTGAGGAATACAGATGAGCCTACCAATAATCATATTAGGTTAAGTAAGTCAAAAGGGAATGACAAATATCCTATGATATCATTTATACATGTTATCCTAAGACTGCTACCAATGAACATATTTCCACCAAGAAAGACAACACACACTTATAAAACAAACTAATGGTTCACCAAAATGAAAGGTGGGAGGATGGATAAATTAGGATTATGGGGCTAACATACATATACTAATGTATGTTCAATGTATATAAACATATAATATATAAACTATATAATCACCAATACATATAAAATATATAATGAGAAAACACCTACCAAATACCAAGGGAGGTCTACTCAACATTCTGTGTGACACACATGGTAACAGGATCCGAAGATGAACAGACATATGTATGAATCATTGAGCAGATTCTGTACAGCCAGGCAATCACAACACTCTAATCAAAATTACTCCGATAAGAAATATAAAATAAATTTAAAAAAACAAACATTACTAAGGAGACATAAACTTCTGGGGGCTTGTCCCAGCACATTCCCCTCTAATTTACAACCTCGGAACACAACCTCCAGGAAGACTCTGTTACCCTAGTAACAAGAGGTGAGAACGTAATAATGCTGCCGCCTTGTGGCTGTTTCCCACAACAGCAGCTTTAAACCCAGTGCTAATGGTTGCTTAAGAGTCACAAGGACTGCAGGGCTGTAAATGACACCTGCCCACAAAAAATGCCCTGGGGTAGGGAATAGGCAAGGAAATTCAACACATGACAAATTTTTGAAGAAGGCAATATGAAGAGGGAAGTTGTACTCACTCTTTAAAAAAAAGGAAAAGAAAAGAAAAGGGCATGCCTAAAGCTCAGTATACGGAATTATTAGCCACATGCAAATCCAACCTCCAAAAAGATTTCAGCTCACACCGGTGAAATGTCCATCAGCTAAAAGTCTACAAACTATAAATGCTGAAGGGGTTTTAGAGAACTCTGTACCTTCTAGCTGCTGGTGGGATGTAATTGGTAACAGCGCTAACGAACACTGAATGGAGCTGCTTTAAAAGGTAAAAATTGAGCTACCACATGATGCGGCAGGGCACCTTTTGGGCCTATAACCGAAGACCACCAGAATCGGAAAGACAGAGGCAGGCAAATGTGCACTGCAGCAATATTGAAATAGCCAAGACATGGAAGCAAAAATAAGGTCCATAAACAGATGAATGGACAGAGAAGACGTGGTATATGGACAGAATGGAATATCAGTCACGAAAAACAATAAAAGAACGGCATAGGCAGCACCACAGATGAGCCTAGAGATAATCACGCAACGTGAAGTAAGTCAGAATGCGAAAGACAAATGTCCTATGATATCACTTACGTTATCTGAAAATTCATAAAAATGAACATATTTCCATAGAGAAAGACAATCTCAGATTGAGATTAAGACAAACTTATGGTTAAGCCAATGAAAAGGTGTGAGGAATGGATAAATTAGGATACTGGGGTTAACACACATATACTAATACATATAAAATATATAATCCCCAAAGACCTATGGAATAGCAAGTGTGGTCTACTCAACACTCTGTAATAACCGACATGGAAAAGGACCCAAAGATCAATAGATGTATGTATATGTGTAAATGAACAAGGTTCTGTACACCTAGAACAAAAGACCTTTTTCAATCAAATTTGCTTGATAAAAACTACAACTTAAAGACACAAACAAGAATTAAGGAGGCTAAAACTTATGGGGGTTTGTCCTGGCACATTCCACTCTAATCTGCAACCTCAAAGCACAACTTGCAGCAAGGTTCTGTTTCCCTAGCAAGCAGAGTTGGCAACGTAGAAATGCTGCCACCCTAAGGCCGTTTCCTCAAACAACAGCTTTAAATCTACTGCTAATGGCCAATAATATTCACAAGGACTGCAGGGCTGTAAATGACTCATGCCCTCAAAAACTATCCTGGGGTAGGGAATGGCCATAAAAATCCAAACGGGGCAAATTTTTCAAGAAGCCAATTTGAAGTTGGGAGTTTAGCTCAATCTTAAGAAAACATGAAAAGGACATTGATAAACGCAAAACATCGGGAATTACTAGACGCAGGCAAATCCAATCTACACAAAGGTATCACCTCACACCAGTCACAGTGACCATCAGCAAAAAGTCAACAAACGATAGATGTTGAAGAAGTTGTGGAGAATAGCGTAACCTCTCGGTCTAAGTGGGATGTAAACTGGTAACAGCCAATAATAGGAACAGAATGGCAGCGCGTTTAAAGGTAAAAATTGAGTCACCATATGATCCGGAAGGCCCACTCTTGGGCCTGTCACCTGTAAAAGCCCGAATCAAAACGACACGGGATGGAGAATCGTGTACTGCAGCAGTATTTACAATAGCCAAAACATGGAAGCAAACAAAATGTCCATCAACAGATAAATGGACAAAGAAGAAGTGGTATACGTACCGAATGGAATACTAGACTCAGGAAAAAAATGAACAGTGCCGTTTTCAGGACTACAGATGAGCCTAGAAATAATCATATTAGGTTAAGTAAGTCAAAAGGGAATGACAAATATCCTATGATATCATTTATACCTGTTATCCTAAGATTGCTACCAATGAACATATTTCCACAGAAAAAGACACCCACAGACTTATAAAACAAACGACTGGTTAGCCAAAATGAAAGTTGGGAGGATGGATAAATTAGGACTATGGGGCTAACATACATATACTGATGTACGTTAAATGTATATAAACATAAAACATATAAACTATATGAATTATAGAATCACCAATACATATAAAATATATAAAGACAAAACACCTACCAAATACCAAGGGAGGTCTACTCAACATTCTGTAAAACATACATGGTAACAGGATCCGAAGATGAACAGACATATGTAGGAATTATTGAGCAGATTCTGGACAGCCAGACAATCACAACACTCTAATCAAATTTACTCCAATAAGAAATAGAAATTAAATTTAAAAAACAAACAAAAGTAAGGAGACATAAACTTTTGGGGGCTTGTCCCAGCACATTCCCCTCTAATTTACAACCTCGGAATACTACGTCCAGGAAGACTTTGTGGCCCAAAAAACAAGAGTTGAGAACGTAATAATGCTGCGCCTTGTGGCTGTTTCCCACAACAGGAGCTTTAAACCCAGTGCTAATGGTTGCTTAATAGTCACAAGGATTGCAGGGCTGAAAATGACACCTGCCCTCAAAAAATGCCCCGGTGGAGGGAATAGGCAAGAAAATTCAACACATGACACATTTTTCAAGAAGTCAATATGAAGAGGGAAGTTGTACTCACTCTTTAAAAAAAGGAAAAGAAAAAAATGGACATGAATAAAGCTCAGTATAAGGAATTATTAGCCACATGCAAACCCAACCTCCAAAAAGGTTTCAGCTCACACCAGTCAAATGACCATCAGCAGAAAGTCTACAGACTATACATGCTGAAGGGGATTTAGAGAACTGTGGACCATCTAGCTGCTGGTGGGATGTAACTGGTAAGAGCACTAACGAAAACTGAATGGAGCTGCTTTAAAAGGTAAAAATTGAGCTACCATATGATGCGGCAGGGCACCTTTTGGGCCTATAACCTAAGACCACCAGAATCGGAAAGACAGAGGCAGGCAAATGTGCACGGCAGCAATATTGAAATAGCCAAGATATGGAAGCAAAAAAAGGGTCCAAAAACAAATGAATGGACAAAGAAAAAGTGGTATACGGACAGAATGGAATAGTAACCTCGGTAAAAAAATGAACAATGCCATTTTGAGGAATACAGATGAGCCTACCAATAATCATATTAGGTTAAGTAAGTCAAAAGGGAATGACAAATATCCTATGATATCATTTATACATGTTATCCTAAGACTGCTACCAATGAACATATTTCCACCAAGAAAGACAACACACACTTATAAAACAAACTAATGGTTCACCAAAATGAAAGGTGGGAGGATGGATAAATTAGGATTATGGGGCTAACATACATATACTAATGTATGTTCAATGTATATAAACATATAATATATAAACTATATAATCACCAATACATATAAAATATATAATGAGAAAACACCTACCAAATACCAAGGGAGGTCTACTCAACATTCTGTGTGACACACATGGTAACAGGATCCGAAGATGAACAGACATATGTATGAATCATTGAGCAGATTCTGTACAGCCAGGCAATCACAACACTCTAATCAAAATTACTCCGATAAGAAATATAAAATAAATTTAAAAAAACAAACATTACTAAGGAGACATAAACTTCTGGGGGCTTGTCCCAGCACATTCCCCTCTAATTTACAACCTCGGAACACAACCTCCAGGAAGACTCTGTTACCCTAGTAACAAGAGGTGAGAACGTAATAATGCTGCCGCCTTGTGGCTGTTTCCCACAACAGCAGCTTTAAACCCAGTGCTAATGGTTGCTTAAGAGTCACAAGGACTGCAGGGCTGTAAATGACACCTGCCCACAAAAAATGCCCTGGGGTAGGGAATAGGCAAGGAAATTCAACACATGACAAATTTTTGAAGAAGGCAATATGAAGAGGGAAGTTGTACTCACTCTTTAAAAAAAAGGAAAAGAAAAAAAAAGGGCATGCCTAAAGCTCAGTATACGGAATTATTAGCCACATGCAAATCCAACCTCCAAAAAGGTTTCAGCTCACACCGGTGAAATGTCCATCAGCTAAAAGTCTACAGACTATAAATGCTGAAGGGGTTTTAGAGAACTCTGTACCTTCTAGCTGCTGGTGGGATGTAATTGGTAACAGCGCTAACGAACACTGAATGGAGCTGCTTTAAAAGGTAAAAATTGAGCTACCACATGATGCGGCAGGGCACCTTTTGGGCCTATAACCGAAGACCACCAGAATCGGAAAGACAGAGGCAGGCAAATGTGCACTGCAGCAATATTGAAATAGCCAAGACATGGAAGCAAAAATAAGGTCCATAAACAGATGAATGGACAGAGAAGACGTGGTATATGGACAGAATGGAATATCAGTCACGAAAAACAATAAAAGAACGGCATAGGCAGCACCACAGATGAGCCTAGAGATAATCACGCAACGTGAAGTAAGTCAGAATGCGAAAGACAAATGTCCTATGATATCACTTACGTTATCTGAAAATTCATAAAAATGAACATATTTCCATAGAGAAAGACAATCTCAGATTGAGATTAAGACAAACTTATGGTTAAGCCAATGAAAAGGTGTGAGGAATGGATAAATTAGGATACTGGGGTTAACACACATATACTAATACATATAAAATATATAATCCCCAAAGACCTATGGAATAGCAAGTGTGGTCTACTCAACACTCTGTAATAACCGACATGGAAAAGGACCCAAAGATCAATAGATGTATGTATATGTGTAAATGAACAAGGTTCTGTACACCTAGAACAAAAGACCTTTTTCAATCAAATTTGCTTGATAAAAACTACAACTTAAAGACACAAACAAGAATTAAGGAGGCTAAAACTTATGGGGGTTTGTCCTGGCACATTCCACTCTAATCTGCAACCTCAAAGCACAACTTGCAGCAAGGTTCTGTTTCCCTAGCAAGCAGAGTTGGCAACGTAGAAATGCTGCCACCCTAAGGCCGTTTCCTCAAACAACAGCTTTAAATCTACTGCTAATGGTCAATAATATTCACAAGGACTGCAGGGCTGTAAATGACTCATGCCCTCAAAAACTATCCTGGGGTAGGGAATGGCCATAAAAATCCAAACGGGGCAAATTTTTCAAGAAGCCAATTTGAAGTTGGGAGTTTAGCTCAATCTTAAGAAAACATGAAAAGGACATTGATAAACGCAAAACATCGGGAATTACTAGACGCAGGCAAATCCAATCTACACAAAGGTATCACCTCACACCAGTCACAGTGACCATCAGCAAAAAGTCAACAAACGATAGATGTTGAAGAAGTTGTGGAGAATAGCGTAACCTCTCGGTCTAAGTGGGATGTAAACTGGTAACAGCCAATAATAGGAACAGAATGGCAGCGCGTTTAAAGGTAAAAATTGAGTCACCATATGATCCGGAAGGCCCACTCTTGGGCCTGTCACCTGTAAAAGCCCGAATCAAAACGACACGGGATGGAGAATCGTGTACTGCAGCAGTATTTACAATAGCCAAAACATGGAAGCAAACAAAATGTCCATCAACAGATAAATGGACAAAGAAGAAGTGGTATACGTACCGAATGGAATACTAGACTCAGGAAAAAAATGAACAGTGCCGTTTGCAGGACTACAGATGAGCCTAGAAATAATCATATTAGGTTAAGTAAGTCAAAAGGGAATGACAAATATCCTATGATATCATTTATACCTGTTATCCTAAGATTGCTACCAATGAACATATTTCCACAGAAAAAGACACCCACAGACTTATAAAACAAACGACTGGTTAGCCAAAATGAAAGTTGGGAGGATGGATAAATTAGGACTATGGGGCTAACATACATATACTGATGTACGTTAAATGTATATAAACATAAAACATATAAACTATATGAATTATAGAATCACCAATACATATAAAATATATAAAGACAAAACACCTACCAAATACCAAGGGAGGTCTACTCAACATTCTGTAAAACATAC
Source organism: Eubalaena glacialis (assembly GCF_028564815.1). Classification (NCBI taxonomy): domain Eukaryota; kingdom Metazoa; phylum Chordata; class Mammalia; order Artiodactyla; family Balaenidae; genus Eubalaena; species Eubalaena glacialis. The sequence goes on from NC_083717.1 coordinate 86,198,699, forward strand.
ATGGTAACAGGATCCGAAGATGAACAGACATATGTAGGAATTATTGAGCAGATTCTGGACAGCCAGACAATCACAACACTCTAATCAAATTTACTCCAATAAGAAATAGAAATTAAATTTAAAAAACAAACAAAAGTAAGGAGACATAAACTTTTGGGGGCTTGTCCCAGCACATTCCCCTCTAATTTACAACCTCGGAATACTACGTCCAGGAAGACTTTGTGGCCCAAAAAACAAGAGTTGAGAACGTAATAATGCTGCGCCTTGTGGCTGTTTCCCACAACAGGAGCTTTAAACCCAGTGCTAATGGTTGCTTAATAGTCACAAGGATTGCAGGGCTGAAAATGACACCTGCCCTCAAAAAATGCCCCGGTGGAGGGAATAGGCAAGAAAATTCAACACATGACACATTTTTCAAGAAGTCAATATGAAGAGGGAAGTTGTACTCACTCTTTAAAAAAAGGAAAAGAAAAAAATGGACATGAATAAAGCTCAGTATAAGGAATTATTAGCCACATGCAAACCCAACCTCCAAAAAGGTTTCAGCTCACACCAGTCAAATGACCATCAGCAGAAAGTCTACAGACTATACATGCTGAAGGGGATTTAGAGAACTGTGGACCATCTAGCTGCTGGTGGGATGTAACTGGTAAGAGCACTAACGAAAACTGAATGGAGCTGCTTTAAAAGGTAAAAATTGAGCTACCACATGATGCGGCAGGGCACCTTTTGGGCCTATAACCGAAGACCACCAGAATCGGAAAGACAGAGGCAGGCAAATGTGCACTGCAGCAATATTGAAATAGCCAAGACATGGAAGCAAAAATAAGGTCCATAAACAGATGAATGGACAGAGAAGACGTGGTATATGGACAGAATGGAATATCAGTCACGAAAAACAATAAAAGAACGGCATAGGCAGCACCACAGATGAGCCTAGAGATAATCACGCAACGTGAAGTAAGTCAGAATGCGAAAGACAAATGTCCTATGATATCACTTACGTTATCTGAAAATTCATAAAAATGAACATATTTCCATAGAGAAAGACAATCTCAGATTGAGATTAAGACAAACTTATGGTTAAGCCAATGAAAAGGTGTGAGGAATGGATAAATTAGGATACTGGGGTTAACACACATATACTAATACATATAAAATATATAATCCCCAAAGACCTATGGAATAGCAAGTGTGGTCTACTCAACACTCTGTAATAACCGACATGGAAAAGGACCCAAAGATCAATAGATGTATGTATATGTGTAAATGAACAAGGTTCTGTACACCTAGAACAAAAGACCTTTTTCAATCAAATTTGCTTGATAAAAACTACAACTTAAAGACACAAACAAGAATTAAGGAGGCTAAAACTTATGGGGGTTTGTCCTGGCACATTCCACTCTAATCTGCAACCTCAAAGCACAACTTGCAGCAAGGTTCTGTTTCCCTAGCAAGCAGAGTTGGCAACGTAGAAATGCTGCCACCCTAAGGCCGTTTCCTCAAACAACAGCTTTAAATCTACTGCTAATGGCCAATAATATTCACAAGGACTGCAGGGCTGTAAATGACTCATGCCCTCAAAAACTATCCTGGGGTAGGGAATGGCCATAAAAATCCAAACGGGGCAAATTTTTCAAGAAGCCAATTTGAAGTTGGGAGTTTAGCTCAATCTTAAGAAAACATGAAAAGGACATTGATAAACGCAAAACATCGGGAATTACTAGACGCAGGCAAATCCAATCTACACAAAGGTATCACCTCACACCAGTCACAGTGACCATCAGCAAAAAGTCAACAAACGATAGATGTTGAAGAAGTTGTGGAGAATAGCGTAACCTCTCGGTCTAAGTGGGATGTAAACTGGTAACAGCCAATAATAGGAACAGAATGGCAGCGCGTTTAAAGGTAAAAATTGAGTCACCATATGATCCGGAAGGCCCACTCTTGGGCCTGTCACCTGTAAAAGCCCGAATCAAAACGACACGGGATGGAGAATCGTGTACTGCAGCAGTATTTACAATAGCCAAAACATGGAAGCAAACAAAATGTCCATCAACAGATAAATGGACAAAGAAGAAGTGGTATACGTACCGAATGGAATACTAGACTCAGGAAAAAAATGAACAGTGCCGTTTTCAGGACTACAGATGAGCCTAGAAATAATCATATTAGGTTAAGTAAGTCAAAAGGGAATGACAAATATCCTATGATATCATTTATACCTGTTATCCTAAGATTGCTACCAATGAACATATTTCCACAGAAAAAGACACCCACAGACTTATAAAACAAACGACTGGTTAGCCAAAAGGAAAGTTGGGAGGATGGATAAATTAGGACTATGGGGCTAACATACATATACTGATGTACGTTAAATGTATATAAACATAAAACATATAAACTATATGAATTATAGAATCACCAATACATATAAAATATATAAAGACAAAACACCTACCAAATACCAAGGGAGGTCTACTCAACATTCTGTAAAACATACATGGTAACAGGATCCGAAGATGAACAGACATATGTAGGAATTATTGAGCAGATTCTGGACAGCCAGACAATCACAACACTCTAATCAAATTTACTCCAATAAGAAATAGAAATTAAATTTAAAAAACAAACAAAAGTAAGGAGACATAAACTTTTGGGGGCTTGTCCCAGCACATTCCCCTCTAATTTACAACCTCGGAATACTACGTCCAGGAAGACTTTGTGGCCCAAAAAACAAGAGTTGAGAACGTAATAATGCTGCGCCTTGTGGCTGTTTCCCACAACAGGAGCTTTAAACCCAGTGCTAATGGTTGCTTAATAGTCACAAGGATTGCAGGGCTGAAAATGACACCTGCCCTCAAAAAATGCCCCGGTGGAGGGAATAGGCAAGAAAATTCAACACATGACACATTTTTCAAGAAGTCAATATGAAGAGGGAAGTTGTACTCACTCTTTAAAAAAAGGAAAAGAAAAAAATGGACATGAATAAAGCTCAGTATAAGGAATTATTAGCCACATGCAAACCCAACCTCCAAAAAGGTTTCAGCTCACACCAGTCAAATGACCATCAGCAGAAAGTCTACAGACTATACATGCTGAAGGGGATTTAGAGAACTGTGGACCATCTAGCTGCTGGTGGGATGTAACTGGTAAGAGCACTAACGAAAACTGAATGGAGCTGCTTTAAAAGGTAAAAATTGAGCTACCATATGATGCGGCAGGGCACCTTTTGGGCCTATAACCTAAGACCACCAGAATCGGAAAGACAGAGGCAGGCAAATGTGCACGGCAGCAATATTGAAATAGCCAAGATATGGAAGCAAAAAAAGGGTCCAAAAACAAATGAATGGACAAAGAAAAAGTGGTATACGGACAGAATGGAATAGTAACCTCGGTAAAAAAATGAACAATGCCATTTTGAGGAATACAGATGAGCCTACCAATAATCATATTAGGTTAAGTAAGTCAAAAGGGAATGACAAATATCCTATGATATCATTTATACATGTTATCCTAAGACTGCTACCAATGAACATATTTCCACCAAGAAAGACAACACACACTTATAAAACAAACTAATGGTTCACCAAAATGAAAGGTGGGAGGATGGATAAATTAGGATTATGGGGCTAACATACATATACTAATGTATGTTCAATGTATATAAACATATAATATATAAACTATATAATCACCAATACATATAAAATATATAATGAGAAAACACCTACCAAATACCAAGGGAGGTCTACTCAACATTCTGTGTGACACACATGGTAACAGGATCCGAAGATGAACAGACATATGTATGAATCATTGAGCAGATTCTGTACAGCCAGGCAATCACAACACTCTAATCAAAATTACTCCGATAAGAAATATAAAATAAATTTAAAAAAACAAACATTACTAAGGAGACATAAACTTCTGGGGGCTTGTCCCAGCACATTCCCCTCTAATTTACAACCTCGGAACACAACCTCCAGGAAGACTCTGTTACCCTAGTAACAAGAGGTGAGAACGTAATAATGCTGCCGCCTTGTGGCTGTTTCCCACAACAGCAGCTTTAAACCCAGTGCTAATGGTTGCTTAAGAGTCACAAGGACTGCAGGGCTGTAAATGACACCTGCCCACAAAAAATGCCCTGGGGTAGGGAATAGGCAAGGAAATTCAACACATGACAAATTTTTGAAGAAGGCAATATGAAGAGGGAAGTTGTACTCACTCTTTAAAAAAAAGGAAAAGAAAAAAAAAGGGCATGCCTAAAGCTCAGTATACGGAATTATTAGCCACATGCAAATCCAACCTCCAAAAAGGTTTCAGCTCACACCGGTGAAATGTCCATCAGCTAAAAGTCTACAGACTATAAATGCTGAAGGGGTTTTAGAGAACTCTGTACCTTCTAGCTGCTGGTGGGATGTAATTGGTAACAGCGCTAACGAACACTGAATGGAGCTGCTTTAAAAGGTAAAAATTGAGCTACCACATGATGCGGCAGGGCACCTTTTGGGCCTATAACCGAAGACCACCAGAATCGGAAAGACAGAGGCAGGCAAATGTGCACTGCAGCAATATTGAAATAGCCAAGACATGGAAGCAAAAATAAGGTCCATAAACAGATGAATGGACAGAGAAGACGTGGTATATGGACAGAATGGAATATCAGTCACGAAAAACAATAAAAGAACGGCATAGGCAGCACCACAGATGAGCCTAGAGATAATCACGCAACGTGAAGTAAGTCAGAATGCGAAAGACAAATGTCCTATGATATCACTTACGTTATCTGAAAATTCATAAAAATGAACATATTTCCATAGAGAAAGACAATCTCAGATTGAGATTAAGACAAACTTATGGTTAAGCCAATGAAAAGGTGTGAGGAATGGATAAATTAGGATACTGGGGTTAACACACATATACTAATACATATAAAATATATAATCCCCAAAGACCTATGGAATAGCAAGTGTGGTCTACTCAACACTCTGTAATAACCGACATGGAAAAGGACCCAAAGATCAATAGATGTATGTATATGTGTAAATGAACAAGGTTCTGTACACCTAGAACAAAAGACCTTTTTCAATCAAATTTGCTTGATAAAAACTACAACTTAAAGACACAAACAAGAATTAAGGAGGCTAAAACTTATGGGGGTTTGTCCTGGCACATTCCACTCTAATCTGCAACCTCAAAGCACAACTTGCAGCAAGGTTCTGTTTCCCTAGCAAGCAGAGTTGGCAACGTAGAAATGCTGCCACCCTAAGGCCGTTTCCTCAAACAACAGCTTTAAATCTACTGCTAATGGCCAATAATATTCACAAGGACTGCAGGGCTGTAAATGACTCATGCCCTCAAAAACTATCCTGGGGTAGGGAATGGCCATAAAAATCCAAACGGGGCAAATTTTTCAAGAAGCCAATTTGAAGTTGGGAGTTTAGCTCAATCTTAAGAAAACATGAAAAGGACATTGATAAACGCAAAACATCGGGAATTACTAGACGCAGGCAAATCCAATCTACACAAAGGTATCACCTCACACCAGTCACAGTGACCATCAGCAAAAAGTCAACAAACGATAGATGTTGAAGAAGTTGTGGAGAATAGCGTAACCTCTCGGTCTAAGTGGGATGTAAACTGGTAACAGCCAATAATAGGAACAGAATGGCAGCGCGTTTAAAGGTAAAAATTGAGTCACCATATGATCCGGAAGGCCCACTCTTGGGCCTGTCACCTGTAAAAGCCCGAATCAAAACGACACGGGATGGAGAATCGTGTACTGCAGCAGTATTTACAATAGCCAAAACATGGAAGCAAACAAAATGTCCATCAACAGATAAATGGACAAAGAAGAAGTGGTATACGTACCGAATGGAATACTAGACTCAGGAAAAAAATGAACAGTGCCGTTTTCAGGACTACAGATGAGCCTAGAAATAATCATATTAGGTTAAGTAAGTCAAAAGGGAATGACAAATATCCTATGATATCATTTATACCTGTTATCCTAAGATTGCTACCAATGAACATATTTCCACAGAAAAAGACACCCACAGACTTATAAAACAAACGACTGGTTAGCCAAAAGGAAAGTTGGGAGGATGGATAAATTAGGACTATGGGGCTAACATACATATACTGATGTACGTTAAATGTATATAAACATAAAACATATAAACTATATGAATTATAGAATCACCAATACATATAAAATATATAAAGACAAAACACCTACCAAATACCAAGGGAGGTCTACTCAACATTCTGTAAAACATACATGGTAACAGGATCCGAAGATGAACAGACATATGTAGGAATTATTGAGCAGATTCTGGACAGCCAGACAATCACAACACTCTAATCAAATTTACTCCAATAAGAAATAGAAATTAAATTTAAAAAACAAACAAAAGTAAGGAGACATAAACTTTTGGGGGCTTGTCCCAGCACATTCCCCTCTAATTTACAACCTCGGAATACTACGTCCAGGAAGACTTTGTGGCCCAAAAAACAAGAGTTGAGAACGTAATAATGCTGCGCCTTGTGGCTGTTTCCCACAACAGGAGCTTTAAACCCAGTGCTAATGGTTGCTTAATAGTCACAAGGATTGCAGGGCTGAAAATGACACCTGCCCTCAAAAAATGCCCCGGTGGAGGGAATAGGCAAGAAAATTCAACACATGACACATTTTTCAAGAAGTCAATATGAAGAGGGAAGTTGTACTCACTCTTTAAAAAAAGGAAAAGAAAAAAATGGACATGAATAAAGCTCAGTATAAGGAATTATTAGCCACATGCAAACCCAACCTCCAAAAAGGTTTCAGCTCACACCAGTCAAATGACCATCAGCAGAAAGTCTACAGACTATACATGCTGAAGGGGATTTAGAGAACTGTGGACCATCTAGCTGCTGGTGGGATGTAACTGGTAAGAGCACTAACGAAAACTGAATGGAGCTGCTTTAAAAGGTAAAAATTGAGCTACCATATGATGCGGCAGGGCACCTTTTGGGCCTATAACCTAAGACCACCAGAATCGGAAAGACAGAGGCAGGCAAATGTGCACGGCAGCAATATTGAAATAGCCAAGATATGGAAGCAAAAAAAGGGTCCAAAAACAAATGAATGGACAAAGAAAAAGTGGTATACGGACAGAATGGAATAGTAACCTCGGTAAAAAAATGAACAATGCCATTTTGAGGAATACAGATGAGCCTACCAATAATCATATTAGGTTAAGTAAGTCAAAAGGGAATGACAAATATCCTATGATATCATTTATACATGTTATCCTAAGACTGCTACCAATGAACATATTTCCACCAAGAAAGACAACACACACTTATAAAACAAACTAATGGTTCACCAAAATGAAAGGTGGGAGGATGGATAAATTAGGATTATGGGGCTAACATACATATACTAATGTATGTTCAATGTATATAAACATATAATATATAAACTATATAATCACCAATACATATAAAATATATAATGAGAAAACACCTACCAAATACCAAGGGAGGTCTACTCAACATTCTGTGTGACACACATGGTAACAGGATCCGAAGATGAACAGACATATGTATGAATCATTGAGCAGATTCTGTACAGCCAGGCAATCACAACACTCTAATCAAAATTACTCCGATAAGAAATATAAAATAAATTTAAAAAAACAAACATTACTAAGGAGACATAAACTTCTGGGGGCTTGTCCCAGCACATTCCCCTCTAATTTACAACCTCGGAACACAACCTCCAGGAAGACTCTGTTACCCTAGTAACAAGAGGTGAGAACGTAATAATGCTGCCGCCTTGTGGCTGTTTCCCACAACAGCAGCTTTAAACCCAGTGCTAATGGTTGCTTAAGAGTCACAAGGACTGCAGGGCTGTAAATGACACCTGCCCACAAAAAATGCCCTGGGGTAGGGAATAGGCAAGGAAATTCAACACATGACAAATTTTTGAAGAAGGCAATATGAAGAGGGAAGTTGTACTCACTCTTTAAAAAAAAGGAAAAGAAAAAAAAAGGGCATGCCTAAAGCTCAGTATACGGAATTATTAGCCACATGCAAATCCAACCTCCAAAAAGGTTTCAGCTCACACCGGTGAAATGTCCATCAGCTAAAAGTCTACAGACTATAAATGCTGAAGGGGTTTTAGAGAACTCTGTACCTTCTAGCTGCTGGTGGGATGTAATTGGTAACAGCGCTAACGAACACTGAATGGAGCTGCTTTAAAAGGTAAAAATTGAGCTACCACATGATGCGGCAGGGCACCTTTTGGGCCTATAACCGAAGACCACCAGAATCGGAAAGACAGAGGCAGGCAAATGTGCACTGCAGCAATATTGAAATAGCCAAGACATGGAAGCAAAAATAAGGTCCATAAACAGATGAATGGACAGAGAAGACGTGGTATATGGACAGAATGGAATATCAGTCACGAAAAACAATAAAAGAACGGCATAGGCAGCACCACAGATGAGCCTAGAGATAATCACGCAACGTGAAGTAAGTCAGAATGCGAAAGACAAATGTCCTATGATATCACTTACGTTATCTGAAAATTCATAAAAATGAACATATTTCCATAGAGAAAGACAATCTCAGATTGAGATTAAGACAAACTTATGGTTAAGCCAATGAAAAGGTGTGAGGAATGGATAAATTAGGATACTGGGGTTAACACACATATACTAATACATATAAAATATATAATCCCCAAAGACCTATGGAATAGCAAGTGTGGTCTACTCAACACTCTGTAATAACCGACATGGAAAAGGACCCAAAGATCAATAGATGTATGTATATGTGTAAATGAACAAGGTTCTGTACACCTAGAACAAAAGACCTTTTTCAATCAAATTTGCTTGATAAAAACTACAACTTAAAGACACAAACAAGAATTAAGGAGGCTAAAACTTATGGGGGTTTGTCCTGGCACATTCCACTCTAATCTGCAACCTCAAAGCACAACTTGCAGCAAGGTTCTGTTTCCCTAGCAAGCAGAGTTGGCAACGTAGAAATGCTGCCACCCTAAGGCCGTTTCCTCAAACAACAGCTTTAAATCTACTGCTAATGGCCAATAATATTCACAAGGACTGCAGGGCTGTAAATGACTCATGCCCTCAAAAACTATCCTGGGGTAGGGAATGGCCATAAAAATCCAAACGGGGCAAATTTTTCAAGAAGCCAATTTGAAGTTGGGAGTTTAGCTCAATCTTAAGAAAACATGAAAAGGACATTGATAAACGCAAAACATCGGGAATTACTAGACGCAGGCAAATCCAATCTACACAAAGGTATCACCTCACACCAGTCACAGTGACCATCAGCAAAAAGTCAACAAACGATAGATGTTGAAGAAGTTGTGGAGAATAGCGTAACCTCTCGGTCTAAGTGGGATGTAAACTGGTAACAGCCAATAATAGGAACAGAATGGCAGCGCGTTTAAAGGTAAAAATTGAGTCACCATATGATCCGGAAGGCCCACTCTTGGGCCTGTCACCTGTAAAAGCCCGAATCAAAACGACACGGGATGGAGAATCGTGTACTGCAGCAGTATTTACAATAGCCAAAACATGGAAGCAAACAAAATGTCCATCAACAGATAAATGGACAAAGAAGAAGTGGTATACGTACCGAATGGAATACTAGACTCAGGAAAAAAATGAACAGTGCCGTTTTCAGGACTACAGATGAGCCTAGAAATAATCATATTAGGTTAAGTAAGTCAAAAGGGAATGACAAATATCCTATGATATCATTTATACCTGTTATCCTAAGATTGCTACCAATGAACATATTTCCACAGAAAAAGACACCCACAGACTTATAAAACAAACGACTGGTTAGCCAAAAGGAAAGTTGGGAGGATGGATAAATTAGGACTATGGGGCTAACATACATATACTGATGTACGTTAAATGTATATAAACATAAAACATATAAACTATATGAATTATAGAATCACCAATACATATAAAATATATAAAGACAAAACACCTACCAAATACCAAGGGAGGTCTACTCAACATTCTGTAAAACATACATGGTAACAGGATCCGAAGATGAACAGACATATGTAGGAATTATTGAGCAGATTCTGGACAGCCAGACAATCACAACACTCTAATCAAATTTACTCCAATAAGAAATAGAAATTAAATTTAAAAAACAAACAAAAGTAAGGAGACATAAACTTTTGGGGGCTTTTCCCAGCACATTCCCCTCTAATTTACAACCTCGGAATACTACGTCCAGGAAGACTTTGTGGCCCAAAAAACAAGAGTTGAGAACGTAATAATGCTGCGCCTTGTGGCTGTTTCCCACAACAGGAGCTTTAAACCCAGTGCTAATGGTTGCTTAATAGTCACAAGGATTGCAGGGCTGAAAATGACACCTGCCCTCAAAAAATGCCCCGGTGGAGGGAATAGGCAAGAAAATTCAACACATGACACATTTTTCAAGAAGTCAATATGAAGAGGGAAGTTGTACTCACTCTTTAAAAAAAGGAAAAGAAAAAAATGGACATGAATAAAGCTCAGTATAAGGAATTATTAGCCACATGCAAACCCAACCTCCAAAAAGGTTTCAGCTCACACCAGTCAAATGACCATCAGCAGAAAGTCTACAGACTATACATGCTGAAGGGGATTTAGAGAACTGTGGACCATCTAGCTGCTGGTGGGATGTAACTGGTAAGAGCACTAACGAAAACTGAATGGAGCTGCTTTAAAAGGTAAAAATTGAGCTACCATATGATGCGGCAGGGCACCTTTTGGGCCTATAACCTAAGACCACCAGAATCGGAAAGACAGAGGCAGGCAAATGTGCACGGCAGCAATATTGAAATAGCCAAGATATGGAAGCAAAAAAAGGGTCCAAAAACAAATGAATGGACAAAGAAAAAGTGGTATACGGACAGAATGGAATAGTAACCTCGGTAAAAAAATGAACAATGCCATTTTGAGGAATACAGATGAGCCTACCAATAATCATATTAGGTTAAGTAAGTCAAAAGGGAATGACAAATATCCTATGATATCATTTATACATGTTATCCTAAGACTGCTACCAATGAACATATTTCCACCAAGAAAGACAACACACACTTATAAAACAAACTAATGGTTCACCAAAATGAAAGGTGGGAGGATGGATAAATTAGGATTATGGGGCTAACATACATATACTAATGTATGTTCAATGTATATAAACATATAATATATAAACTATATAATCACCAATACATATAAAATATATAATGAGAAAACACCTACCAAATACCAAGGGAGGTCTACTCAACATTCTGTGTGACATACATGGTAACAGGATCCGAAGATGAACAGACATATGTATGAATCATTGAGCAGATTCTGTACAGCCAGGCAATCACAACACTCTAATCAAAATTACTCCGATAAGAAATATAAAATAAATTTAAAAAAACAAACATTACTAAGGAGACATAAACTTCTGGGGGCTTGTCCCAGCACATTCCCCTCTAATTTACAACCTCGGAACACAACCTCCAGGAAGACTCTGTTACCCTAGTAACAAGAGGTGAGAACGTAATAATGCTGCCGCCTTGTGGCTGTTTCCCACAACAGCAGCTTTAAACCCAGTGTTAATGGTTGCTTAAGAGTCACAAGGACTGCAGGGCTGTAAATGACACCTGCCCACAAAAAATGCCCTGGGGTAGGGAATAGGCAAGGAAATTCAACACATGACAAATTTTTGAAGAAGGCAATATGAAGAGGGAAGTTGTACTCACTCTTTAAAAAAAAGGAAAAGAAAACAAAAGGGCATGCCTAAAGCTCAGTATACGGAATTATTAGCCACATGCAAATCCAACCTCCAAAAAGGTTTCAGCTCACACCGGTGAAATGTCCATCAGCTAAAAGTCTACAGACTATAAATGCTGAAGGGGTTTTAGAGAACTCTGTACCTTCTAGCTGCTGGTGGGATGTAATTGGTAACAGCGCTAACGAACACTGAATGGAGCTGCTTTAAAAGGTAAAAATTGAGCTACCACATGATGCGGCAGGGCACCTTTTGGGCCTATAACCGAAGACCACCAGAATCGGAAAGACAGAGGCAGGCAAATGTGCACTGCAGCAATATTGAAATAGCCAAGACATGGAAGCAAAAATAAGGTCCATAAACAGATGAATGGACAGAGAAGACGTGGTATATGGACAGAATGGAATATCAGTCACGAAAAACAATAAAAGAACGGCATAGGCAGCACCACAGATGAGCCTAGAGATAATCACGCAACGTGAAGTAAGTCAGAATGCGAAAGACAAATGTCCTATGATATCACTTACGTTATCTGAAAATTCATAAAAATGAACATATTTCCATAGAGAAAGACAATCTCAGATTGAGATTAAGACAAACTTATGGTTAAGCCAATGAAAAGGTGTGAGGAATGGATAAATTAGGATACTGGGGTTAACACACATATACTAATACATATAAAATATATAATCCCCAAAGACCTATGGAATAGCAAGTGTGGTCTACTCAACACTCTGTAATAACCGACATGGAAAAGGACCCAAAGATCAATAGATGTATGTATATGTGTAAATGAACAAGGTTCTGTACACCTAGAACAAAAGACCTTTTTCAATCAAATTTGCTTGACAAAAACTACAACTTAAAGACACAAACAAGAATTAAGGAGGCTAAAACTTATGGGGGTTTGTCCTGGCACATTCCACTCTAATCTGCAACCTCAAAGCACAACTTGCAGCAAGGTTCTGTTTCCCTAGCAAGCAGAGTTGGCAACGTAGAAACGCTGCCACCCTAAGGCCGTTTCCTCAAACAACAGCTTTAAATCTACTGCTAATGGCCAATAATATTCACAAGGACTGCAGGGCTGTAAATGACTCATGCCCTCAAAAACTATCCTGGGGTAGGGAATGGCCATAAAAATCCAAACGGGGCAAATTTTTCAAGAAGCCAATTTGAAGTTGGGAGTTTAGCTCAATCTTAAGAAAACATGAAAAGGACATTGATAAACGCAAAACATCGGGAATTACTAGACGCAGGCAAATCCAATCTACACAAAGGTATCACCTCACACCAGTCACAGTGACCATCAGCAAAAAGTCAACAAACGATAGATGTTGAAGAAGTTGTGGAGAATAGCGTAACCTCTCGGTCTAAGTGGGATGTAAACTGGTAACAGCCAATAATAGGAACAGAATGGCAGCGCGTTTAAAGGTAAAAATTGAGTCACCATATGATCCGGAAGGCCCACTCTTGGGCCTGTCACCTGTAAAAGCCCGAATCAAAATGACACGGGATGGAGAATCGTGTACTGCAGCAGTATTTACAATAGCCAAAACATGGAAGCAAACAAAATGTCCATCAACAGATAAATGGACAAAGAAGAAGTGGTATACGTACCGAATGGAATACTAGACTCAGGAAAAAAATGAACAGTGCCGTTTTCAGGACTACAGATGAGCCTAGAAATAATCATATTAGGTTAAGTAAGTCAAAAGGGAATGACAAATATCCTATGATATCATTTATACCTGTTATCCTAAGATTGCTACCAATGAACATATTTCCACAGAAAAAGACACCCACAGACTTATAAAACAAACGACTGGTTAGCCAAAAGGAAAGTTGGGAGGATGGATAAATTAGGACTATGGGGCTAACATACATATACTGATGTACGTTAAATGTATATAAACATAAAACATATAAACTATATGAATTATAGAATCACCAATACATATAAAATATATAAAGACAAAACACCTACCAAATACCAAGGGAGGTCTACTCAACATTCTGTAAAACATACATGGTAACAGGATCCGAAGATGAACAGACATATGTAGGAATTATTGAGCAGATTCTGGACAGCCAGACAATCACAACACTCTAATCAAATTTACTCCAATAAGAAATAGAAATTAAATTTAAAAAACAAACAAAAGTAAGGAGACATAAACTTTTGGGGGCTTGTCCCAGCACATTCCCCTCTAATTTACAACCTCGGAATACTACGTCCAGGAAGACTTTGTGGCCCAAAAAACAAGAGTTGAGAACGTAATAATGCTGCGCCTTGTGGCTGTTTCCCACAACAGGAGCTTTAAACCCAGTGCTAATGGTTGCTTAATAGTCACAAGGATTGCAGGGCTGAAAATGACACCTGCCCTCAAAAAATGCCCCGGTGGAGGGAATAGGCAAGAAAATTCAACACATGACACATTTTTCAAGAAGTCAATATGAAGAGGGAAGTTGTACTCACTCTTTAAAAAAAGGAAAAGAAAAAAATGGACACGCCTAAAGCTCAGTATAAGGAATTATTAGCCACATGCAAAGACAACCTCCAAAAAGGCTTCAGCTCACACCAGTCAAATGACCATCAGCAGAAAGTCTACAGACTATACATGCTGAAGGGGATTTAGAGAACTGTGTACCATCTAGCTGCTGGTGGGATGTAATGGGTAACAGCACTAACGAAAACTGAATGGAGCTGCTTTAAAAGGTAAAAATTGAGCTACCATATGATGCGGCAGGGCACCTTTTGGGCCTATAACCTAGGACCACCAGAATCGGAAAGACAGAGGCAGGCAAATGGGCACTGCAGCAATATTGAAATAGCCAAGATATGGAAGCAAAAAAACGGTCCAAAAACAAATGAATGGACAAAGGAAAAGTGGTATACGGACAGAATGGAATAGTAACCTCGGTAAAAAAATGAACAATGCCATTTTGAGGAATACAGATGAGCCTAGAAATCATCATATTAGGTTAAGTAAGTCAAAAGGGAATGACAAATATCCTATGATATCATTTATACATGTTATCTTAAGACTGTTACCAATGAACACATTTCCACAAAAAAAGACAACACACACTTATACAACAAACTAATGGTTAACCAAAATGAAAGGTGGGAGGATGGATAAATTAGGATTATGGGGCTAACATACATATACTAAGGTATGTTAAATGTATATAAACATATACTATATAAACTCTATGAATTATATAATCACCAATACATATAAAGTATATAATGAGAAAACACCTACCAAATACTGAGGGAGGTCTACTCAACATTCTGAATATCATACATCATAACAGGATCCGAAGATGAACAGACATATATATGAATGATTGAGCACATTCTGTACAGCCAGACAATCACAACACTCTAATCAAAATTACTCTGATAAGAAATATAAATTAAATTTCAAAAAACAAACATTACTAAGGAGACATAAACTTCTGGGGGCTTGTCCCAGCACATTCCCCTCTAATTTACAACCTCGGAACACTACTTCCAGGAAGATTTTGTTACCCTAGTAACAAGAGGTGAGAATGTAATAATGCTGCCGCCTTGTGGCTGTTTCCCACAACAGCAGCTTTAAACCCAGTGCTAATGGTTGCTTAATACTCACAAGGACTGCAGGGCTGTAAATGACAGCTGCCCACAAAAAATGCCCTGGGGTAGGGAATAGGCAAGGAAATTCAACACATGACAAATTTTTGAAGACGGCAATATGAAGAGGGAAGTTGTACTCAATCTTTAAAAAAAAGGAGAAGAAAAAAAAAGGGCATGCCTAAAGCTCAGTATAAGGAATTATTAGCCACATGCAAATCCAACCTCCAAAAAGATTTCAGCTCACACCAGTGAAATGACCATCAGCAAAAAGTCTACAAACTATAAATGCTGAAGTGGTTTTAGAGAACTCTGTACCTTCTAGCTGCTGGTGGGATGTAATGGGTAACAGCACTAATGAAAACTGAATGGAGCTGCTTTAAAAGGTAAAAATTGAGCTACCATATGATGCGGCAGGGCACCTTTTGGGCCTATAACCTAAGACCACCAGAATCGGAAAGACAGAGGCAGGCAAATGTGCACTGCAGCAATATTGAAATAGCCAAGACATGGAAGCAAAAATAAGGTCCATAAACAGATGAATGGACAAAGAAGAAGTGGTATATGGACAGAATGGAATATCAGTCACGAAAAAAATAAAAGAATGGCATATGCAGCACCACAGATGAGCCTAGAGATAATCACACAACGTGAAGTAAGTCCGAATGCAAAAGACAAATGTCCTATGATATCACTTATGTTATCTGAAAATTCATAAAAATGAACATATTTCCATAGAGAAAGACAATCTCAGATTGAGAAGACAAACTTATGGTTAAGCCAAAGAGAAGGTGTGAGGAATGGATAAATTAGGATACTGGGGTTAACACACATATACTACTACATATAAAATATATAATCCCCAAAGACCTATGGAATAGCAAGTGTGGTCTACTCAACACTCTGTAATAACTGACATGGAAAAGGACCCAAAGATCAATAGATGTATGTATATGTGTAAATGAACAAGGTTCTGTACACCTAGAACAAAAGACATTTTTCAATCAAATTTGCTTGATAGAAACTACAACTTGAAGACACAAACAAGAATTAAGGAGGCTAAAACTTATGGGGGTTTGTCCTGGCACATTCCACTCTAATCTGCAACCTCAAAGCACAACTTGCAGCAAGGTTCTGTTTCCCTAGCAAGCAGAGTTGGCAATGTAGAAATGCTGCCACCCTAAGGCCGTTTCCTCAAACGACAGCTTTAAATCTACTGCTAATGGTCAATAATATTCACAAGGACTGCAGGGCTGTAAATGAATCATGCCCTCAAAAAATATCCTGGGGTAGGGAATGGCCATAAAATTCCAAACGGGGCAAATTTTTCAAGAAGCCAATTTGAAGTTGTGAGTTTAGCTCAATCTTAAAAAAACATGAAAAGGACATTGATAAAGGCAAAACATCAGGAATTACTAGACGCAGGCAAATCCAATCTACACAAAGGTATCACCTCACACCAGTCAGAATGACCATCAGCAAAAAGTCAACAAACAATAGATGTTGAAGAAGTTGTGGAGAATAGCGTAACCTCTCGGTCTAAGTGGGATGTAAACTGGTAACAGCCAATAATAGGAACAGAATGGCAGTACGTTTAAAGGTAAAAATTGAGTCACCATATGATCCGGAAGGCCCACTATTGGTCCTGTCACCTGTAAAAGCCAGAATCAAAAAGACACGGGATGGAGAATCGTGTACTGCAGCAGTATTTACAACAGCCAAAACATGGAAGCAAACAAAATGTCCATCAACAGATAAATGGACAAAGAAGAAGTGGTATACGTACCGAATGGAATACTAGACTCAGGAAAAAAATGAACAGTGCCGTTTTCAGGACTACAGATGAGCCTAGAAATAATCATATTAGGTTAAGTAAGTCAAAAGGGAATGACAAATATCCTATGATATCATTTATACATGTTATCCTAAGATTGCTACCAATGAACATATTTCCACAGAAAAAGACACTCACAGACTTATAAAACAAACGAATGGTTAGCCAAAAGGAAAGTTGGGAGGATGGATAAATTAGGACTATGGGGCTAACATACATATACTAATGTATGTTAAATGTATATAAACATAAAACATATAAACTATATGAATTATAGAATCACCAATACATATAAAATATATAATGACAAAACACCTACCAAATACCAAGGGAGGTCTACTCAACATTCTGTAAAACATACATGGTAACAGGATCCAAAGATGAACAGACATATGTAGGAATTATTGCGCAGATTCAGTACAGCCACACAATCACAACACTCTAATCAAATTTACTCCAATAAGAAATAGAAATTAAATTTAAAAAACAAACAAAAGTAAGGAGACATAAACTTTTGGGGGCTTGTCCCAGCACATTCCCCTCTAATTTACAACCTCGGAACACTACGTCCAGGAAGACTCTGTTGCCCTAAAACCAAAAGTTGAGAACGTAATAATGCTGCCGCCTTGTGGCTGTTTCCCACAACAGCAGCTTTAAAGCCAGTGCTAGTGGTTGCTTAATAGTCACAAGGATTGCAGGGCTGAAAATGACACCTGCCCTCAAAAAATGCCCTGCTGGAGGGAATAGGCAAGAAAATTCAACACATGACAAATTTTTCAAGAAGTCAATATGAAGAGGGAAGTTGTACTCACTCTTTAAAAAAAAGGAAAAGAAAAAACTGGACACGCCTAAAGCTCAGTATAAGGAATTATTAGCCACATGCAAACCCAACCTTCAGAAAGGCTTCAGCTCACACCAGTCAAATGACCATCAGCAGAAAGTCTACAGACTATACATGCTGAAGGGGATTTAGAGAACTGTGTACCATCTAGCTGCTGGTGGGATGTAATGGGTAACAGCACTAACGAAAACTGAATGGAGCTACTTTAAAAGGTAAAAATTGAGCTACCATATGATGCGGCAGGGCACCTTTTGGGCCTATAACCTAGGACCACCAGAATCGGAAAGACAGAGGCAGGCAAATGGGCACTGCAGCAATATTGAAATAGCCAAGATATGGAAGCAAAAAAACGGTCCAAAAACAAATGAATGGACAAAGGAAAAGTGGTATACGGACAGAATGGAATAGTAACCTCGGTAAAAAAATGAACAATGCCATTTTGAGGAATACAGATGAGCCTAGAAATCATCATATTAGGTTAAGTAAGTCAAAAGGGAATGACAAATATCCTATGATATCATTTATACATGTTATCTTAAGACTGCTACCAATGAACACATTTCCACAAAAAAAGACAACACACACTTATACAACAAACTAATGGTTAACCAAAATGAAAGGTGGGAGGATGGATAAATTAGGATTATGGGGCTAACATACATATACTAAGGTATGTTAAATGTATATAAACATATAATATATAAACTCTATGAATTATATAATCACCAATACATATAAAGTATATAATGAGAAAACACCTACCAAATACTGAGGGAGGTCTACTCAACATTCTGAATATCATACATCATAACAGGATCCGAAGATGAACAGACATATATATGAATGATTGAGCACATTCTGTACAGCCAGACAATCACAACACTCTAATCAAAATTACTCTGATAAGAAATATAAATTAAATTTCAAAAAACAAACATTACTAAGGAGACATAAACTTCTGGGGGCTTGTCCCAGCACATTCCCCTCTAATTTACAA
Organism: Eubalaena glacialis; assembly: GCF_028564815.1. Taxonomy (NCBI): domain Eukaryota; kingdom Metazoa; phylum Chordata; class Mammalia; order Artiodactyla; family Balaenidae; genus Eubalaena; species Eubalaena glacialis. The sequence goes on from NC_083717.1 coordinate 86,217,804, forward strand.
CCTCGGAACACTACTTCCAGGAAGATTTTGTTACCCTAGTAACAAGAGGTGAGAATGTAATAATGCTGCCGCCTTGTGGCTGTTTCCCACAACAGCAGCTTTAAACCCAGTGCTAATGGTTGCTTAATAGTCACAAGGACTGCAGGGCTGTAAATGACAGCTGCCCACAAAAAATGCCCTGGGGTAGGGAATAGGCAAGGAAATTCAACACATGACAAATTTTTGAAGAGGGCAATATGAAGAGGGAAGTTGTACTCAATCTTTAAAAAAAAGGAGAAGAAAAAAAAAGGGCATGCCTAAAGCTCAGTATAAGGAATTATTAGCCACATGCAAATCCAACCTCCAAAACGATTTCAGCTCACACCAGTGAAATGACCATCAGCAAAAAGTCTACAAACTATAAATGCTGAAGTGGTTTTAGAGAACTCTGTACCTTCTAGCTGCTGGTGGGATGTAATGGGTAACAGCACTAATGAAAACTGAATGGAGCTGCTTTAAAAGGTAAAAATTGAGCTACCATATGATGCGGCAGGGCACCTTTTGGGCCTATAACCTAAGACCACCAGAATCGGAAAGACAGAGGCAGGCAAATGTGCACTGCAGCAATATTGAAATAGCCAAGACATGGAAGCAAAAATAAGGTCCATAAACAGATGAATGGACAAAGAAGAAGTGGTATATGGACAGAATGGAATATCAGTCACGAAAAAAATAAAAGAATGGCATATGCAGCACCACAGATGAGCCTAGAGATAATCACACAACGTGAAGTAAGTCCGAATGCAAAAGACAAATGTCCTATGATATCACTTATGTTATCTGAAAATTCATAAAAATGAACATATTTCCATAGAGAAAGACAATCTCAGATTGAGAAGACAAACTTATGGTTAAGCCAAAGAGAAGGTGTGAGGAATGGATAAATTAGGATACTGGGGTTAACACACATATACTACTACATATAAAATATATAATCCCCAAAGACCTATGGAATAGCAAGTGTGGTCTACTCAACACTCTGTAATAACTGACATGGAAAAGGACCTAAAGATCAATAGATGTATGTATATGTGTAAATGAACAAGGTTCTGTACACCTAGAACAAAAGACATTTTTCAATCAAATTTGCTTGATAGAAACTACAACTTGAAGACACAAACAAGAATTAAGGAGGCTAAAACTTATGGGGGTTTGTCCTGGCACATTCCACTCTAATCTGCAACCTCAAAGCACAACTTGCAGCAAGGTTCTGTTTCCCTAGCAAGCAGAGTTGGCAATGTAGAAATGCTGCCACCCTAAGGCCGTTTCCTCAAACGACAGCTTTAAATCTACTGCTAATGGTCAATAATATTCACAAGGACTGCAGGGCTGTAAATGAATCATGCCCTCAAAAAATATCCTGGGGTAGGGAATGGCCATAAAATTCCAAACGGGGCAAATTTTTCAAGAAGCCAATTTGAAGTTGTGAGTTTAGCTCAATCTTAAAAAAACATGAAAAGGACATTGATAAAGGCAAAACATCAGGAATTACTAGACGCAGGCAAATCCAATCTACACAAAGGTATCACCTCACACCAGTCAGAATGACCATCAGCAAAAAGTCAACAAACAATAGATGTTGAAGAAGTTGTGGAGAATAGCGTAACCTCTCGGTCTAAGTGGGATGTAAACTGGAAACAGCCAATAATAGGAACAGAATGGCAGCGCGTTTAAAGGTAAAAATTGAGTCACCATATGATCCGGAAGGCCCACTATTGGTCCTGTCACCTGTAAAAGCCAGAATCAAAAAGACACGGGATGGAGAATCGTGTACTGCAGCAGTATTTACAACAGCCAAAACATGGAAGCAAACAAAATGTCCATCAACAGATAAATGGACAAAGAAGAAGTGGTATACGTACCGAATGGAATACTAGACTCAGGAAAAAAATGAACAGTGCCGTTTTCAGGACTACAGATGAGCCTAGAAATAATCATATTAGGTTAAGTAAGTCAAAAGGGAATGACAAATATCCTATGATATCATTTATACATGTTATCCTAAGATTGCTACCAATGAACATACTTCCACAGAAAAAGACACTCACAGACTTATAAAACAAACGAATGGTTAGCCAAAAGGAAAGTTGGGAGGATGGATAAATTAGGACTATGGGGCTAACATACATATACTAATGTATGTTAAATGTATATAAACATAAAACATATAAACTATATGAATTATAGAATCACCAATACATATAAAATATATAATGACAAAACACCTACCAAATACCAAGGGAGGTCTACTCAACATTCTGTAAAACATACATGGTAACAGGATCCAAAGATGAACAGACATATGTAGGAATTATTGCGCAGATTCTGTACAGCCACACAATCACAACACTCTAATCAAATTTACTCCAATAAGAAATAGAAATTAAATTTAAAAAACAAACAAAAGTAAGGAGACATAAACTTTTGGGGGCTTGTCCCAGCACATTCCCCTCTAATTTACAACCTCGGAACACTACGTCCAGGAAGACTCTGGTGCCTTAATAACAAGAGTTGAGAACGTAATGATGCTGCCGCCTAGTGGGTGTTTCCCACAACAGCAGCTTTAAACCCAGTGCTAATGGTTGCTTAATAGTCACAAGGACTCAGGGCTGTAAATGGCATCTGCCCTCAAAAAATGCCCTGGGGTAGGGAATAGGCAAGAAAATTCAACACATGACAAATCTTTCAAGAAGTCAACATGAAGAGGGAAGTTGTACTCACACTTTAAAAAAAAAAGGAAAAGAACAACATGGACATGCCTAAAGCTCAGTACAAGGAATTATTAGCCACATACAAATCCAACCTCCAAAAAGGTTTCAGCTCACACCAGTCAAATGACCATCAGCAAACAGTCTACAAACTAGAAATGCTGAAGGGGTTTTAGAGAACTGTGTACCTTCTAGCTGCTGGTGGGATGTAATGGGTAACAGCACTAACGAAAACTGAATGCAGCTGCTTTAAAAGGTAAAAATTGAGCTACCATATGATGCGGCAGGGCACCTTTTGGGCCTATAACCTAAGACCACCAGAATCGGAAAGACAGAGGCAGGCAAATGTGCACTGCAGCAATATTGAAATAGCCACGACATGGAAGCCAAAAGAAGGTCCATAAACAGGTGAATGGACAGAGAAGAAGTGGTATATGGACAGAATGGAATATCAGTCACGAAAAAAATAAAAGAATGGCATATGCAGCACCACAGATGAGCCTAGAGATAATCACACAACGTGAAGTAAGTCAGAATGCGAAAGACAAATGTCCTATGATATCCCTTATGTTATCTGAAAATTCATAAAAATGAACATATTTCCATAGAGAAAGACAATCTCAGAATGAGAAGACAACTTATGGTTAAGCCAAAGAAATGGTGTGAGGAATGGATAAATTAGGATATTGGGGTTAACACACATATACTAATACATATAAAAAATATAATCCCCAAAGACCTATGGAATACCAAGAGTGGTCTACTCAACACTCTGTAATAACCGACATGGAAAAGGACCCAAAGATCAATAGATATATGTATATGTGTAAATGAACAAGATTCTGTACACCTAGAACAAAAGACATTTTTCAATCAAATTTGCTCTGATAAAAACTACAACTTAAAGACACAAACAAGAATTAAGGAGGCTAAAACTTATGGGGGTTTGTCCTGGCACATTCCACTCTAATCTGCAACCTCAAAGCACAACTTGCAGCAAGGTTCTGTTTCCCTAGCAAGCAGAGTTGGCAACTTAGAAATGCTGCCACCCTAAGGCCGTTTCCTCAAAGAGCAGCTTTAAATCTACTGCTCATGGTCACTAATATTCACAAGGACGGCAGGGCTGTAAATGACTCATGCCCTCAAAAAATGTCCTGGGGTAGGGAATGGCCATAAAAATCCAAACGCGGTAAATTTTTCAAGAAGGCAATTTGAAGTTGTAAGTTTAGCTCAATCTTAAAAAAAATGAAAAGGACACTGAGAAATGCAAAACATCAGGAATTATTAGACGCATGCAAATCCAATCTACACAAAGGTATCACCTAACACCAGTCACAATGACCATCAGCAAAAAGTCAACAAACAATAGATGTTGAAGAAGTTGTGGAGAATAGTGTAACCTCTCGGTCTAAGTGGGATGTAAACTGGTAACAGCCAATAATAGGAACAGAATGGCAGTGCGTTTAAAGGTAAAAATTGAGTCACCATATGATCCGCAAGGCCCACTATTGGGCCTGTCACTTGTGAAAGCCAGAATCAAAAAGACACGGGATGGAAAATCGTGTATTGCAGCAGTATTTACAATAGCTAAGACATGGATACAAACAAAATGTCCATCATCAGATAAATGGACAAAGAAGAAGTGGTATACGTACCGAATGGAATAGTAGCCTCAGAAAAAAATGAACAGTGCCGTTTTCAGGACTACAGATGAGCCTAGAAATAATCATATTAGGTTAAGTTATTCAAAAGGGAATAACAAATATCCTATGATATCATTTATACATGTTATCCTAAGATTTCTACCAATGAACATATTTCCACAGAAAAAGACACTCACAGACTTATAAAACGAACGAATGGTTCGCCAAAATGAAAGGTGGGAGGATGGATAAATTAGGACTATGGGGATAACATACATATACTAATGTATGTTAAATGTATATAAACATATAACATATAAACTCTATGAATTATATAATCACCAATACATATAAAATATATAATCACGAAACACCTGCCAAATACCAAGGGAGGTCTACTCAACATTCTGTAAAAAATTACATGGTAACAGGATCCGAAGATGAACAGACATATGTATGAATCATTGAGCACATTCTGTACAGCCAGACAATCACAACACTCTAATCGAATTTACTCCGATAAGAAAGAGAAATTAAATTTAAAAAACAAACATAAGTAAGGAGACATAAACTTCTGGGGGCTTATCCCAGCACACTCCTCTCTAATTTACAACCTCGGAACACTACCTCCAGGAAGACTCTGTTGCCCTAGTAACAAGAGGTGAGAACGTAATAATGCTGCCGCCTTGTGGCTGTTTCCCACAACAGCAGCTTTAAACCCAGTGCTAATGGTTGCTTAAGAGTCACAAGGACTGCAGGGCTGTAAATGACACCTGCCCTCAAAAAATGCCCTGGGGTAGGGAATAGGCAAGAAAATTCAAGTTTTCTTTGACAAGTTTTTGAAGAAGTCAATATGAAGAGGGAAGTTGTACTCACTCTTTAAAAAAAAAAAAGGAAGAGAATAAAAAGCACATGCCTAAAGCTCAGTATAAGGAATTATTAGTCACATGCAAATCCAACCTCCAAAAAGGTTTCAGCTCACACCAGTCAAATGACCATCAGCAAACAGTCTACAAACTGTAAATGCTGAAGGGATTTTAGAGAACTGTGTACCTTGTAGCTGCTGGTGGGATGTAAAGTGGTAAGAGCACTAACGAAAACTGAATGGAGCTGCTTTAAAAGGTACAAATTGAGCTACCATATGACGCGGCAGGGCACCTTTTGGGCCTGTAACCTAAGACCACCAGAATCGGAAAGACAGAGGCAGGCAAATGTGCACTGCAGCATTACTGAAATAGCCAAGACGTGGAAGCCAAAAAAAGGTCCATAAACAGATGAATGGACAAAGAAGAAGTGGTATACGGACTAAATGGAATAGTAGCCTCGGGAAAAAAAATGAAAAATGCCGTTTTCAGGACTACAGATGAGCCTAGAAATAATCATATCATGTTAAGTAAGTCAAAAGGGAATGACAAATATCCTATGATATCATTTATACCTGTTATCCTAAGATTGCTACAAATGGACATATTTCCACAGAAAAAGACACTCACAGACTTATAAAAGAAACTAATGGTTAACCAAAATGAAAGGTGGGAGGATGGATAAATTAGGATTATGGGGCTAACATACATATACTAATGTATGTTAAATGTATAGAAACATATAACATATAAACTCTATGAATTATATAATCACCAATACATATAAAATATATAATGACAAAACACCTACCAAATACCATGCGAGGTCTACTCAACATTCTGTAATAAGACACATGGTAACAGAATCCGAACATGAACAGACATATGTATGAATCATTGAGCAGATTCTGTACAGCCAGACAATCACAACACTCTAATCCAATATTCTCCGATAAGAAATAGAAATTAAATTAAAAAACAAACAGAAGTAAGGAGACATAAACTTCTGGGGGCTTGTCCCAGCACATTCCCCTCTAATTTACAACCTCGGAACACTACGTCCAGGAAGACTCTGGTGCCCTAATAACAAGAGTTGAGAACGTAATGATGCTGCCGCCTAGTGGGTGTTTCCCACAACAGCAGCTTTAAACCCAGTGCTAATGGTTGCTTAATAGTCACAAGGACTCAGGGCTGTAAATGGCATCTGCCCTCAAAAAATGCCCTGGGGTAGGGAATAGGCAAGAAAATTCAACACATGACAAATCTTTCAAGAAGTCAACATGAAGAGGGAAGTTGTACTCACACTTTAAAAAAAAAAGGAAAAGAACAACATGGACATGCCTAAAGCTCAGTACAAGGAATTATTAGCCACATACAAATCCAACCTCCAAAAAGGTTTCAGCTCACACCAGTCAAATGACCATCAGCAAACAGTCTACAAACTAGAAATGTTGAAGGGGTTTTAGAGAACTGTGTACCTTCTAGCTGCTGGTGGGATGTAATTGGTAACAGCACTAACGAAAACTGAATGGAGCTGCTTTAAAAGGTAAAAATTGAGCTACCATATGATGCGGCAGGGCACCTTTTGGGCCTATAACCTAAGACCACCAGAATCGGAAAGACAGAGGCAGGCAAATGTGCACTGCAGCAATATTGAAATAGCCACGACATGGAAGCCAAAAGAAGGTCCATAAACAGATGAATGGACAGAGAAGAAGTGGTATATGGACAGAATGGAATATCAGTCACGAAAAAAATAAAAGAATGGCATATGCAGCACCACAGATGAGCCTAGAGATAATCACACAACGTGAAGTAAGTCAGAATGCGAAAGACAAATGTCCTATGATATCCCTTATGTTATCTGAAAATTCATAAAAATGAACATATTTCCATAGAGAAAGACAATCTCAGAATGAGAAGACAAACTTATGGTTAAGCCAAAGAAATGGTGTGAGGAATGGATAAATTAGGATATTGGGGTTAACACACATATACTAATACATATAAAAAATATAATCCCCAAAGACCTATGGAATACCAAGAGTGGTCTACTCAACACTCTGTAATAACCGACATGGAAAAGGACCCAAAGATCCATAGATATATGTATATGTGTAAATGAACAAGATTCTGTACACCTAGAACAAAAGACATTTTTCAATCAAATTTGCTCTGATAAAAACTACAACTTAAAGACACAAACAAGAATTAAGGAGGCTAAAACTTATCGGGGTTTGTCCTGGCACATTCCACTCTAATCTGCAACCTCAAAGCACAACTTGCAGCAAGGTTCTGTTTCCCTAGCAAGCAGAGTTGGCAACTTAGAAATGCTGCCACCCTAAGGCCGTTTCCTCAAAGAGCAGCTTTAAATCTACTGCTCATGGTCACTAATATTCACAAGGACGGCAGGGCTGTAAATGACTCATGCCCTCAAAAAATGTCCTGGGGTAGGGAATGGCCATAAAAATCCAAACGCGGTAAATTTTTCAAGAAGGCAATTTGAAGTTGTAAGTTTAGCTCAATCTTAAAAAAAATGAAAAGGACACTGAGAAATGCAAAACATCAGGAATTATTAGACGCATGCAAATCCAATCTACACAAAGGTATCACCTAACACCAGTCACAATGACCATCAGCAAAAAGTCAACAAACAATAGATGTTGAAGAAGTTGTGGAGAATAGTGTAACCTCTCGGTCTAAGTGGGATGTAAACTGGTAACAGCCAATAATAGGAACAGAATGGCAGTGCGTTTAAAGGTAAAAATTGAGTCACCATATGATCCGCAAGGCCCACTATTGGGCCTGTCACTTGTGAAAGCCAGAATCAAAAAGACACGGGATGGAAAATCGTGTATTGCAGCAGTATTTACAATAGCTAAGACATGGATACAAACAAAATGTCCATCATCAGATAAATGGACAAAGAAGAAGTGGTATACGTACCGAATGGAATAGTAGCCTCAGAAAAAAATGAACAGTGCCGTTTTCAGGACTACAGATGAGCCTAGAAATAATCATATTAGGTTAAGTTATTCAAAAGGGAATAACAAATATCCTATGATATCATTTATACATGTTATCCTAAGATTTCTACCAATGAACATATTTCCACAGAAAAAGACACTCACAGACTTATAAAACGAACGAATGGTTCGCCAAAATGAAAGGTGGGAGGATGGATAAATTAGGACTATGGGGATAACATACATATACTAATGTATGTTAAATGTATATAAACATATAACATATAAACTCTATGAATTATATAATCACCAATACATATAAAATATATAATCACGAAACACCTGCCAAATACCAAGGGAGGTCTACTCAACATTCTGTAAAAAATTACATGGTAACAGGATCCGAAGATGAACAGACATATGTATGAATCATTGAGCACATTCTGTACAGCCAGACAATCACAACACTCTAATCGAATTTACTCCGATAAGAAAGAGAAATTAAATTTAAAAAACAAACATAAGTAAGGAGACATAAACTTCTGGGGGCTTATCCCAGCACACTCCTCTCTAATTTACAACCTCGGAACACTACCTCCAGGAAGACTCTGTTGCCCTAGTAACAAGAGGTGAGAACGTAATAATGCTGCCGCCTTGTGGCTGTTTCCCACAACAGCAGCTTTAAACCCAGTGCTAATGGTTGCTTAAGAGTCACAAGGACTGCAGGGCTGTAAATGACACCTGCCCTCAAAAAATGCCCTGGGGTAGGGAATAGGCAAGAAAATTCAAGTTTTCTTTGACAAGTTTTTGAAGAAGTCAATATGAAGAGGGAAGTTGTACTCACTCTTTAAAAAAAAAAAGGAAAAGAATAAAAAGCACATGCCTAAAGCTCAGTATAAGGAATTATTAGTCACATGCAAATCCAACCTCCAAAAAGGTTTCAGCTCACACCAGTCAAATGACCATCAGCAAACAGTCTACAAACTGTAAATGCTGAAGGGATTTTAGAGAACTGTGTACCTTGTAGCTGCTGGTGGGATGTAAAGTGGTAAGAGCACTAACGAAAACTGAATGGAGCTGCTTTAAAAGGTAAAAATTGAGCTACCATATGACGCGGCAGGGCACCTTTTGGGCCTGTAACCTAAGACCACCAGAATCGGAAAGACAGAGGCAGGCAAATGTGCACTGCAGCATTACTGAAATAGCCAAGACGTGGAAGCCAAAAAAAGGTCCATAAACAGATGAATGGACAGAGAAGAAGTGGTATACGGACTAAATGGAATAGTAGCCTCGGGAAAAAAAATGAAAAATGCCGTTTTCAGGACTACAGATGAGCCTAGAAATAATCATATCATGTTAAGTAAGTCAAAAGGGAATGACAAATATCCTATGATATCATTTATACCTGTTATCCTAAGATTGCTACAAATGGACATATTTCCACAGAAAAAGACACTCACAGACTTATAAAAGAAACTAATGGTTAACCAAAATGAAAGGTGGGAGGATGGATAAATTAGGATTATGGGGCTAACATACATATACTAATGTATGTTAAATGTATAGAAACATATAACATATAAACTCTATGAATTATATAATCACCAATACATATAAAATATAGAATGACAAAACACCTACCAAATACCATGCGAGGTCTACTCAACATTCTGTAATAAGACACATGGTAACAGAATCCGAACATGAACAGACATATGTATGAATCATTGAGCAGATTCTGTACAGCCAGACAATCACAACACTCTAATCCAATATTCTCCGATAAGAAATAGAAATTAAATTAAAAAACAAACAGAAGTAAGGAGACATAAACTTCTGGGGGCTTGTCCCAGCACATTCCCCTCTAATTTACAACCTCGGAACACTACGTCCAGGAAGACTCTGGTGCCCTAATAACAAGAGTTGAGAACGTAATGATGCTGCCGCCTAGTGGGTGTTTCCCACAACAGCAGCTTTAAACCCAGTGCTAATGGTTGCTTAATAGTCACAAGGACTCAGGGCTGTAAATGGCATCTGCCCTCAAAAAATGCCCTGGGGTAGGGAATAGGCAAGAAAATTCAACACATGACAAATCTTTCAAGAAGTCAACATGAAGAGGGAAGTTGTACTCACACTTTAAAAAAAAAAGGAAAAGAACAACATGGACATGCCTAAAGCTCAGTACAAGGAATTATTAGCCACATACAAATCCAACCTCCAAAAAGGTTTCAGCTCACACCAGTCAAATGACCATCAGCAAACAGTCTACAAACTAGAAATGCTGAAGGGGTTTTAGAGAACTGTGTACCTTCTAGCTGCTGGTGGGATGTAACTGGTAACAGCACTAACGAAAACTGAATGCAGCTGCTTTAAAAGGTAAAAATTGAGCTACCATATGATGCGGCAGGGCACCTTTTGGGCCTATAACCTAAGACCACCAGAATCGGAAAGACAGAGGCAGGCAAATGTGCACTGCAGCAATATTGAAATAGCCACGACATGGAAGCCAAAAGAAGGTCCATAAACAGGTGAATGGACAGAGAAGAAGTGGTATATGGACAGAATGGAATATCAGTCACGAAAAAAATAAAAGAATGGCATATGCAGCACCACAGATGAGCCTAGAGATAATCACACAACGTGAAGTAAGTCAGAATGCGAAAGACAAATGTCCTATGATATCCCTTATGTTATCTGAAAATTCATAAAAATGAACATATTTCCATAGAGAAAGACAATCTCAGAATGAGAAGACAACTTATGGTTAAGCCAAAGAAATGGTGTGAGGAATGGATAAATTAGGATATTGGGGTTAACACACATATACTAATACATATAAAAAATATAATCCCCAAAGACCTATGGAATACCAAGAGTGGTCTACTCAACACTCTGTAATAACCGACATGGAAAAGGACCCAAAGATCCATAGATATATGTATATGTGTAAATGAACAAGATTCTGTACACCTAGAACAAAAGACATTTTTCAATCAAATTTGCTCTGATAAAAACTACAACTTAAAGACACAAACAAGAATTAAGGAGGCTAAAACTTATCGGGGTTTGTCCTGGCACATTCCACTCTAATCTGCAACCTCAAAGCACAACTTGCAGCAAGGTTCTGTTTCCCTAGCAAGCAGAGTTGGCAACTTAGAAATGCTGCCACCCTAAGGCCGTTTCCTCAAAGAGCAGCTTTAAATCTACTGCTCATGGTCACTAATATTCACTAGGACGGCAGGGCTGTAAATGACTCATGCCCTCAAAAAATGTCCTGGGGTAGGGAATGGCCATAAAAATCCAAACGCGGTAAATTTTTCAAGAAGGCAATTTGAAGTTGTAAGTTTAGCTCAATCTTATAAAAAATGAAAAGGACACTGAGAAATGCAAAACATCAGGAATTATTAGACGCATGCAAATCCAATCTACACAAAGGTATCACCTAACACCAGTCACAATGACCATCAGCAAAAAGTCAACAAACAATAGATGTTGAAGAAGTTGTGGAGAATAGTGTAACCTCTCGGTCTAAGTGGGATGTAAACTGGTAACAGCCAATAATAGGAACAGAATGGCAGTGCGTTTAAAGGTAAAAATTGAGTCACCATATGATCCGGAAGGCCCACTATTGGGCCTGTCACTTGTGAAAGCCAGAATCAAAAAGACACGGGATGGAAAATCGTGTATTGCAGCAGTATTTACAATAGCTAAGACATGGATACAAACAAAATGTCCATCATCAGATAAATGGACAAAGAAGAAGTGGTATACGTACCGAATGGAATAGTAGCCTCAGAAAAAAATGAACAGTGCCGTTTTCAGGACTACAGATGAGCCTAGAAATAATCATATTAGGTTAAGTTATTCAAAAGGGAATAACAAATATCCTATGATATCATCTATACATGTTATCCTAAGATTTCTACCAATGAACATATTTCCACAGAAAAAGACACTCACAGACTTATAAAACGAACGAATGGTTCGCCAAAATGAAAGGTGGGAGGATGGATAAATTAGGACTATGGGGATAACATACATATACTAATGTATGTTAAATGTATATAAACATATAACATATAAACTCTATGAATTATATAATCACCAATACATATAAAATATATAATCACGAAACACCTGCCAAATACCAAGGGAGGTCTACTCAACATTCTGTAAAAAATTACATGGTAACAGGATCCGAAGATGAACAGACATATGTATGAATCATTGAGCACATTCTGTACAGCCAGACAATCACAACACTCTAATCGAATTTACTCCGATAAGAAAGAGAAATTAAATTTAAAAAACAAACATAAGTAAGGAGACATAAACTTCTGGGGGCTTATCCCAGCACACTCCTCTCTAATTTACAACCTCGGAACACTACCTCCAGGAAGACTCTGTTGCCCTAGTAACAAGAGGTGAGAACGTAATAATGCTGCCGCCTTGTGGCTGTTTCCCACAACAGCAGCTTTAAACCCAGTGCTAATGGTTGCTTAAGAGTCACAAGGACTGCAGGGCTGTAAATGACACCTGCCCTCAAAAAATGCCCTGGGGTAGGGAATAGGCAAGAAAATTCAAGTTTTCTTTGACAAGTTTTTGAAGAAGTCAATATGAAGAGGGAAGTTGTACTCACTCTTTAAAAAAAAAAAAGGAAAAGAATAAAAAGCACATGCCTAAAGCTCAGTATAAGGAATTATTAGTCACATGCAAATCCAACCTCCAAAAAGGTTTCAGCTCACACCAGTCAAATGACCATCAGCAAACAGTCTACAAACTGTAAATGCTGAAGGGATTTTAGAGAACTGTGTACCTTGTAGCTGCTGGTGGGATGTAAAGTGGTAAGAGCACTAACGAAAACTGAATGGAGCTGCTTTAAAAGGTAAAAATTGAGCTACCATATGACGCGGCAGGGCACCTTTTGGGCCTGTAACCTAAGACCACCAGAATCGGAAAGACAGAGGCAGGCAAATGTGCACTGCAGCATTACTGAAATAGCCAAGACGTGGAAGCCAAAAAAAGGTCCATAAACAGATGAATGGACAGAGAAGAAGTGGTATACGGACTAAATGGAATAGTAGCCTCGGGAAAAAAAATGAAAAATGCCGTTTTCAGGACTACAGATGAGCCTAGAAATAATCATATCATGTTAAGTAAGTCAAAAGGGAATGACAAATATCCTATGATATCATTTATACCTGTTATCCTAAGATTGCTACAAATGGACATATTTCCACAGAAAAAGACACTCACAGACTTATAAAAGAAACTAATGGTTAACCAAAATGAAAGGCGGGAGGATGGATAAATTAGGATTATGGGGCTAACATACATATACTAATGTATGTTAAATGTATAGAAACATATAACATATAAACTCTATGAATTATATAATCACCAATACATATAAAATATAGAATGACAAAACACCTACCAAATACCATGCGAGGTCTACTCAACATTCTGTAATAAGACACATGGTAACAGAATCCGAACATGAACAGACATATGTATGAATCATTGAGCAGATTCTGTACAGCCAGACAATCACAACACTCTAATCCAATATTCTCCGATAAGAAATAGAAATTAAATTAAAAAACAAACAGAAGTAAGGAGACATAAACTTCTGGGGGCTTGTCCCAGCACATTCCCCTCTAATTTACAACCTCGGAACACTACGTCCAGGAAGACTCTGGTGCCCTAATAACAAGAGTTGAGAACGTAATGATGCTGCCGCCTAGTGGGTGTTTCCCACAACAGCAGCTTTAAACCCAGTGCTAATGGTTGCTTAATAGTCACAAGGACTCAGGGCTGTAAATGGCATCTGCCCTCAAAAAATGCCCTGGGGTAGGGAATAGGCAAGAAAATTCAACACATGACAAATCTTTCAAGAAGTCAACATGAAGAGGGAAGTTGTACTCACACTTTAAAAAAAAAAGGAAAAGAACAACATGGACATGCCTAAAGCTCAGTACAAGGAATTATTAGCCACATACAAATCCAACCTCCAAAAAGGTTTCAGCTCACACCAGTCAAATGACCATCAGCAAACAGTCTACAAACTAGAAATGCTGAAGGGGTTTTAGAGAACTGTGTACCTTCTAGCTGCTGGTGGGATGTAACTGGTAACAGCACTAACGAAAACTGAATGCAGCTGCTTTAAAAGGTAAAAATTGAGCTACCATATGATGCGGCAGGGCACCTTTTGGGCCTATAACCTAAGACCACCAGAATCGGAAAGACAGAGGCAGGCAAATGTGCACTGCAGCAATATTGAAATAGCCACGACATGGAAGCCAAAAGAAGGTCCATAAACAGGTGAATGGACAGAGAAGAAGTGGTATATGGACAGAATGGAATATCAGTCACGAAAAAAATAAAAGAATGGCATATGCAGCACCACAGATGAGCCTAGAGATAATCACACAACGTGAAGTAAGTCAGAATGCGAAAGACAAATGTCCTATGATATCCCTTATGTTATCTGAAAATTCATAAAAATGAACATATTTCCATAGAGAAAGACAATCTCAGAATGAGAAGACAACTTATGGTTAAGCCAAAGAAATGGTGTGAGGAATGGATAAATTAGGATATTGGGGTTAACACACATATACTAATACATATAAAAAATATAATCCCCAAAGACCTATGGAATACCAAGAGTGGTCTACTCAACACTCTGTAATAACCGACATGGAAAAGGACCCAAAGATCCATAGATATATGTATATGTGTAAATGAACAAGATTCTGTACACCTAGAACAAAAGACATTTTTCAATCAAATTTGCTCTGATAAAAACTACAACTTAAAGACACAAACAAGAATTAAGGAGGCTAAAACTTATCGGGGTTTGTCCTGGCACATTCCACTCTAATCTGCAACCTCAAAGCACAACTTGCAGCAAGGTTCTGTTTCCCTAGCAAGCAGAGTTGGCAACTTAGAAATGCTGCCACCCTAAGGCCGTTTCCTCAAAGAGCAGCTTTAAATCTACTGCTCATGGTCACTAATATTCACTAGGACGGCAGGGCTGTAAATGACTCATGCCCTCAAAAAATGTCCTGGGGTAGGGAATGGCCATAAAAATCCAAACGCGGTAAATTTTTCAAGAAGGCAATTTGAAGTTGTAAGTTTAGCTCAATCTTATAAAAAATGAAAAGGACACTGAGAAATGCAAAACATCAGGAATTATTAGACGCATGCAAATCCAATCTACACAAAGGTATCACCTAACACCAGTCACAATGACCATCAGCAAAAAGTCAACAAACAATAGATGTTGAAGAAGTTGTGGAGAATAGTGTAACCTCTCGGTCTAAGTGGGATGTAAACTGGTAACAGCCAATAATAGGAACAGAATGGCAGTGCGTTTAAAGGTAAAAATTGAGTCACCATATGATCCGGAAGGCCCACTATTGGGCCTGTCACTTGTGAAAGCCAGAATCAAAAAGACACGGGATGGAAAATCGTGTATTGCAGCAGTATTTACAATAGCTAAGACATGGATACAAACAAAATGTCCATCATCAGATAAATGGACAAAGAAGAAGTGGTATACGTACCGAATGGAATAGTAGCCTCAGAAAAAAATGAACAGTGCCGTTTTCAGGACTACAGATGAGCCTAGAAATAATCATATTAGGTTAAGTTATTCAAAAGGGAATAACAAATATCCTATGATATCATTTATACATGTTATCCTAAGATTTCTACCAATGAACATATTTCCACAGAAAAAGACACTCACAGACTTATAAAACGAACGAATGGTTCGCCAAAATGAAAGGTGGGAGGATGGATAAATTAGGACTATGGGGATAACATACATATACTAATGTATGTTAAATGTATATAAACATATAACATATAAACTCTATGAATTATATAATCACCAATACATATAAAATATATAATCACGAAACACCTGCCAAATACCAAGGGAGGTCTACTCAACATTCTGTAAAAAATTACATGGTAACAGGATCCGAAGATGAACAGACATATGTATGAATCATTGAGCACATTCTGTACAGCCAGACAATCACAACACTCTAATCGAATTTACTCCGATAAGAAAGAGAAATTAAATTTAAAAAACAAACATAAGTAAGGAGACATAAACTTCTGGGGGCTTATCCCAGCACACTCCTCTCTAATTTACAACCTCGGAACACTACCTCCAGGAAGACTCTGTTGCCCTAGTAACAAGAGGTGAGAACGTAATAATGCTGCCGCCTTGTGGCTGTTTCCCACAACAGCAGCTTTAAACCCAGTGCTAATGGTTGCTTAAGAGTCACAAGGACTGCAGGGCTGTAAATGACACCTGCCCTCAAAAAATGCCCTGGGGTAGGGAATAGGCAAGAAAATTCAAGTTTTCTTTGACAAGTTTTTGAAGAAGTCAATATGAAGAGGGAAGTTGTACTCACTCTTTAAAAAAAAAAGGAAAAGAATAAAAAGCACATGCCTAAAGCTCAGTATAAGGAATTATTAGTCACATGCAAATCCAACCTCCAAAAAGGTTTCAGCTCACACCAGTCAAATGACCATCAGCAAACAGTCTACAAAGTGTAAATGCTGAAGGGATTTTAGAGAACTGTGTACCTTGTAGCTGCTGGTGGGATGTAAAGTGGTAAGAGCACTAACGAAAACTGAATGGAGCTGCTTTAAAAGGTAAAAATTGAGCTACCATATGACGCGGCAGGGCACCTTTTGGGCCTGTAACCTAAGACCACCAGAATCGGAAAGACAGAGGCAGGCAAATGTGCACTGCAGCATTACTGAAATAGCCAAGACGTGGAAGCCAAAAAAAGGTCCATAAACAGATGAATGGACAGAGAAGAAGTGGTATACGGACTAAATGGAATAGTAGCCTCGGGAAAAAAAATGAAAAATGCCGTTTTCAGGACTACAGATGAGCCTAGAAATAATCATATCAGGTTAAGTAAGTCAAAAGGGAATGACAAATATCCTATGATATCATTTATACCTGTTATCCTAAGATTGCTACAAATGGACATATTTCCACAGAAAAAGACACTCACAGACTTATAAAAGAAACTAATGGTTAACCAAAATGAAAGGTGGGAGGATGGATAAATTAGGATTATGGGGCTAACATACATATACTAATGTATGTTAAATGTATATAAACATATAACATATAAACTCTATGAATTATATAATCACCAATACATATAAAATATATAATGACAAAACACCTACCAAATACCATGCGAGGTCTACTCAACATTCTGTAATAAGACACATGGTAACAGAATCCGAACATGAACAGACATATGTATGAATCATTGAGCAGATTCTGTACAGCCAGACAATCACAACACTCTAATCCA
The DNA here is from genome assembly GCF_028564815.1 of Eubalaena glacialis. Lineage (NCBI taxonomy): Eukaryota > Metazoa > Chordata > Mammalia > Artiodactyla > Balaenidae > Eubalaena > Eubalaena glacialis. The sequence continues at coordinate 86,235,385 of NC_083717.1, forward strand.
ATATTCTCCGATAAGAAATAGAAATTAAATTAAAAAACAAACAGAAGTAAGGAGACATAAACTTCTGGGGGCTTGTCCCAGCACATTCCCCTCTAATTTACAACCTCGGAACACTACGTCCAGGAAGACTCTGGTGCCCTAATAACAAGAGTTGAGAACGTAATGATGCTGCCGCCTAGTGGGTGTTTCCCACAACAGCAGCTTTAAACCCAGTGCTAATGGTTGCTTAATAGTCACAAGGACTCAGGGCTGTAAATGGCATCTGCCCTCAAAAAATGCCCTGGGGTAGGGAATAGGCAAGAAAATTCAACACATGACAAATCTTTCAAGAAGTCAACATGAAGAGGGAAGTTGTACTCACACTTTAAAAAAAAAAGGAAAAGAACAACATGGACATGCCTAAAGCTCAGTACAAGGAATTATTAGCCACATACAAATCCAACCTCCAAAAAGGTTTCAGCTCACACCAGTCAAATGACCATCAGCAAACAGTCTACAAACTAGAAATGCTGAAGGGGTTTTAGAGAACTGTGTACCTTCTAGCTGCTGGTGGGATGTAACTGGTAACAGCACTAACGAAAACTGAATGCAGCTGCTTTAAAAGGTAAAAATTGAGCTACCATATGATGCGGCAGGGCACCTTTTGGGCCTATAACCTAAGACCACCAGAATCGGAAAGACAGAGGCAGGCAAATGTGCACTGCAGCAATATTGAAATAGCCACGACATGGAAGCCAAAAGAAGGTCCATAAACAGGTGAATGGACAGAGAAGAAGTGGTATATGGACAGAATGGAATATCAGTCACGAAAAAAATAAAAGAATGGCATATGCAGCACCACAGATGAGCCTAGAGATAATCACACAACGTGAAGTAAGTCAGAATGCGAAAGACAAATGTCCTATGATATCCCTTATGTTATCTGAAAATTCATAAAAATGAACATATTTCCATAGAGAAAGACAATCTCAGAATGAGAAGACAACTTATGGTTAAGCCAAAGAAATGGTGTGAGGAATGGATAAATTAGGATATTGGGGTTAACACACATATACTAATACATATAAAAAATATAATCCCCAAAGACCTATGGAATACCAAGAGTGGTCTACTCAACACTCTGTAATAACCGACATGGAAAAGGACCCAAAGATCAATAGATATATGTATATGTGTAAATGAACAAGATTCTGTACACCTAGAACAAAAGACATTTTTCAATCAAATTTGCTCTGATAAAAACTACAACTTAAAGACACAAACAAGAATTAAGGAGGCTAAAACTTATCGGGGTTTGTCCTGGCACATTCCACTCTAATCTGCAACCTCAAAGCACAACTTGCAGCAAGGTTCTGTTTCCCTAGCAAGCAGAGTTGGCAACTTAGAAATGCTGCCACCCTAAGGCCGTTTCCTCAAAGAGCAGCTTTAAATCTACTGCTCATGGTCACTAATATTCACAAGGACGGCAGGGCTGTAAATGACTCATGCCCTCAAAAAATGTCCTGGGGTAGGGAATGGCCATAAAAATCCAAACGCGGTAAATTTTTCAAGAAGGCAATTTGAAGTTGTAAGTTTAGCTCAATCTTAAAAAAAATGAAAAGGACACTGAGAAATGCAAAACATCAGGAATTATTAGACGCATGCAAATCCAATCTACACAAAGGTATCACCTAACACCAGTCACAATGACCATCAGCAAAAAGTCAACAAACAATAGATGTTGAAGAAGTTGTGGAGAATAGTGTAACCTCTCGGTCTAAGTGGGATGTAAACTGGTAACAGCCAATAATAGGAACAGAATGGCAGTGCGTTTAAAGGTAAAAATTGAGTCACCATATGATCCGGAAGGCCCACTATTGGGCCTGTCACTTGTGAAAGCCAGAATCAAAAAGACACGGGATGGAAAATCGTGTATTGCAGCAGTATTTACAATAGCTAAGACATGGATACAAACAAAATGTCCATCATCAGATAAATGGACAAAGAAGAAGTGGTATACGTACCGAATGGAATAGTAGCCTCAGAAAAAAATGAACAGTGCCGTTTTCAGGACTACAGATGAGCCTAGAAATAATCATATTAGGTTAAGTTATTCAAAAGGGAATAACAAATATCCTATGATATCATTTATACATGTTATCCTAAGATTTCTACCAATGAACATATTTCCACAGAAAAAGACACTCACAGACTTATAAAACGAACGAATGGTTCGCCAAAATGAAAGGTGGGAGGATGGATAAATTAGGACTATGGGGATAACATACATATACTAATGTATGTTAAATGTATAGAAACATATAACATATAAACTCTATGAATTATATAATCACCAATACATATAAAATATATAATCACGAAACACCTGCCAAATACCAAGGGAGGTCTACTCAACATTCTGTAAAAAATTACATGGTAACAGGATCCGAAGATGAACAGACATATGTATGAATCATTGAGCACATTCTGTACAGCCAGACAATCACAACACTCTAATCGAATTTACTCCGATAAGAAAGAGAAATTAAATTTAAAAAACAAACATAAGTAAGGAGACATAAACTTCTGGGGGCTTATCCCAGCACACTCCTCTCTAATTTACAACCTCGGAACACTACCTCCAGGAAGACTCTGTTGCCCTAGTAACAAGAGGTGAGAACGTAATAATGCTGCCGCCTTGTGGCTGTTTCCCACAACAGCAGCTTTAAACCCAGTGCTAATGGTTGCTTAAGAGTCACAAGGACTGCAGGGCTGTAAATGACACCTGCCCTCAAAAAATGCCCTGGGGTAGGGAATAGGCAAGAAAATTCAAGTTTTCTTTGACAAGTTTTTGAAGAAGTCAATATGAAGAGGGAAGTTGTACTCACTCTTTAAAAAAAAAAAGGAAAAGAATAAAAAGCACATGCCTAAAGCTCAGTATAAGGAATTATTAGTCACATGCAAATCCAACCTCCAAAAAGGTTTCAGCTCACACCAGTCAAATGACCATCAGCAAACAGTCTACAAACTGTAAATGCTGAAGGGATTTTAGAGAACTGTGTACCTTGTAGCTGCTGGTGGGATGTAAAGTGGTAAGAGCACTAACGAAAACTGAATGGAGCTGCTTTAAAAGGTACAAATTGAGCTACCATATGACGCGGCAGGGCACCTTTTGGGCCTGTAACCTAAGACCACCAGAATCGGAAAGACAGAGGCAGGCAAATGTGCACTGCAGCATTACTGAAATAGCCAAGACGTGGAAGCCAAAAAAAGGTCCATAAACAGATGAATGGACAAAGAAGAAGTGGTATACGGACTAAATGGAATAGTAGCCTCGGGAAAAAAAATGAAAAATGCCGTTTTCAGGACTACAGATGAGCCTAGAAATAATCATATCAGGTTAAGTAAGTCAAAAGGGAATGACAAATATCCTATGATATCATTTATACCTGTTATCCTAAGATTGCTACAAATGGACATATTTCCACAGAAAAAGACACTCACAGACTTATAAAAGAAACTAATGGTTAACCAAAATGAAAGGTGGGAGGATGGATAAATTAGGATTATGGGGCTAACATACATATACTAATGTATGTTAAATGTATAGAAACATATAACATATAAACTCTATGAATTATATAATCACCAATACATATAAAATATAGAATGACAAAACACCTACCAAATACCATGCGAGGTCTACTCAACATTCTGTAATAAGACACATGGTAACAGAATCCGAACATGAACAGACATATGTATGAATCATTGAGCAGATTCTGTACAGCCAGACAATCACAACACTCTAATCCAATATTCTCCGATAAGAAATAGAAATTAAATTAAAAAACAAACAGAAGTAAGGAGACATAAACTTCTGGGGGCTTGTCCCAGCACATTCCCCTCTAATTTACAACCTCGGAACACTACGTCCAGGAAGACTCTGGTGCCCTAATAACAAGAGTTGAGAACGTAATGATGCTGCCGCCTAGTGGGTGTTTCCCACAACAGCAGCTTTAAACCCAGTGCTAATGGTTGCTTAATAGTCACAAGGACTCAGGGCTGTAAATGGCATCTGCCCTCAAAAAATGCCCTGGGGTAGGGAATAGGCAAGAAAATTCAACACATGACAAATCTTTCAAGAAGTCAACATGAAGAGGGAAGTTGTACTCACACTTTAAAAAAAAAGGAAAAGAACAACATGGACATGCCTAAAGCTCAGTACAAGGAATTATTAGCCACATACAAATCCAACCTCCAAAAAGGTTTCAGCTCACACCAGTCAAATGACCATCAGCAAACAGTCTACAAACTAGAAATGCTGAAGGGGTTTTAGAGAACTGTGTACCTTCTAGCTGCTGGTGGGATGTAATGGGTAACAGCACTAACGAAAACTGAATGCAGCTGCTTTAAAAGGTAAAAATTGAGCTACCATATGATGCGGCAGGGCACCTTTTGGGCCTATAACCTAAGACCACCAGAATCGGAAAGACAGAGGCAGGCAAATGTGCACTGCAGCAATATTGAAATAGCCACGACATGGAAGCCAAAAGAAGGTCCATAAACAGGTGAATGGACAGAGAAGAAGTGGTATATGGACAGAATGGAATATCAGTCACGAAAAAAATAAAAGAATGGCATATGCAGCACCACAGATGAGCCTAGAGATAATCACACAACGTGAAGTAAGTCAGAATGCGAAAGACAAATGTCCTATGATATCCCTTATGTTATCTGAAAATTCATAAAAATGAACATATTTCCATAGAGAAAGACAATCTCAGAATGAGAAGACAACTTATGGTTAAGCCAAAGAAATGGTGTGAGGAATGGATAAATTAGGATATTGGGGTTAACACACATATACTAATACATATAAAAAATATAATCCCCAAAGACCTATGGAATACCAAGAGTGGTCTACTCAACACTCTGTAATAACCGACATGGAAAAGGACCCAAAGATCCATAGATATATGTATATGTGTAAATGAACAAGATTCTGTACACCTAGAACAAAAGACATTTTTCAATCAAATTTGCTCTGATAAAAACTACAACTTAAAGACACAAACAAGAATTAAGGAGGCTAAAACTTATCGGGGTTTGTCCTGGCACATTCCACTCTAATCTGCAACCTCAAAGCACAACTTGCAGCAAGGTTCTGTTTCCCTAGCAAGCAGAGTTGGCAACTTAGAAATGCTGCCACCCTAAGGCCGTTTCCTCAAAGAGCAGCTTTAAATCTACTGCTCATGGTCACTAATATTCACAAGGACGGCAGGGCTGTAAATGACTCATGCCCTCAAAAAATGTCCTGGGGTAGGGAATGGCCATAAAAATCCAAACGCGGTAAATTTTTCAAGAAGGCAATTTGAAGTTGTAAGTTTAGCTCAATCTTAAAAAAAATGAAAAGGACACTGAGAAATGCAAAACATCAGGAATTATTAGACGCATGCAAATCCAATCTACACAAAGGTATCACCTAACACCAGTCACAATGACCATCAGCAAAAAGTCAACAAACAATAGATGTTGAAGAAGTTGTGGAGAATAGTGTAACCTCTCGGTCTAAGTGGGATGTAAACTGGTAACAGCCAATAATAGGAACAGAATGGCAGTGCGTTTAAAGGTAAAAATTGAGTCACCATATGATCCGGAAGGCCCACTATTGGGCCTGTCACTTGTGAAAGCCAGAATCAAAAAGACACGGGATGGAAAATCGTGTATTGCAGCAGTATTTACAATAGCTAAGACATGGATACAAACAAAATGTCCATCATCAGATAAATGGACAAAGAAGAAGTGGTATACGTACCGAATGGAATAGTAGCCTCAGAAAAAAATGAACAGTGCCGTTTTCAGGACTACAGATGAGCCTAGAAATAATCATATTAGGTTAAGTTATTCAAAAGGGAATAACAAATATCCTATGATATCATTTATACATGTTATCCTAAGATTTCTACCAATGAACATATTTCCACAGAAAAAGACACTCACAGACTTATAAAACGAACGAATGGTTCGCTAAAATGAAAGGTGGGAGGATGGATAAATTAGGACTATGGGGATAACATACATATACTAATGTATGTTAAATGTATATAAACATATAACATATAAACTCTATGAATTATATAATCACCAATACATATAAAATATATAATCACGAAACACCTGCCAAATACCAAGGGAGGTCTACTCAACATTCTGTAAAAAATTACATGGTAACAGGATCCGAAGATGAACAGACATATGTATGAATCATTGAGCAGATTATGTACAGCCAGACAATCACAACACTCTAATCCAATATTCTCCGATAAGAAATAGAAATTAAATTAAAAAACAAACAGAAGTAAGGAGACATAAACTTCTGGGGGCTTGTCCCAGCACATTCCCCTCTAATTTACAACCTCGGAACACTACGTCCAGGAAGACTCTGGTGCCCTAATAACAAGAGTTGAGAACGTAATGATGCTGCCGCCTAGTGGGTGTTTCCCACAACAGCAGCTTTAAACCCAGTGCTAATGGTTGCTTAATAGTCACAAGGACTCAGGGCTGTAAATGGCATCTGCCCTCAAAAAATGCCCTGGGGTAGGGAATAGGCAAGAAAATTCAACACATGACAAATCTTTCAAGAAGTCAACATGAAGAGGGAAGTTGTACTCACACTTTAAAAAAAAAGGAAAAGAACAACATGGACATGCCTAAAGCTCAGTACAAGGAATTATTAGCCACATACAAATCCAACCTCCAAAAAGGTTTCAGCTCACACCAGTCAAATGACCATCAGCAAACAGTCTACAAACTAGAAATGCTGAAGGCGTTTTAGAGAACTGTGTACCTTCTAGCTGCTGGTGGGATGTAATTGGTAACAGCACTAACGAAAACTGAATGCAGCTGCTTTAAAAGGTAAAAATTGAGCTACCATATGATGCGGCAGGGCACCTTTTGGGCCTATAACCTAAGACCACCAGAATCGGAAAGACAGAGGCAGGCAAATGTGCACTGCAGCAATATTGAAATAGCCACGACATGGAAGCCAAAAGAAGGTCCATAAACAGGTGAATGGACAGAGAAGAAGTGGTATATGGACAGAATGGAATATCAGTCACGAAAAAAATAAAAGAATGGCATATGCAGCACCACAGATGAGCCTAGAGATAATCACACAACGTGAAGTAAGTCAGAATGCGAAAGACAAATGTCCTATGATATCCCTTATGTTATCTGAAAATTCATAAAAATGAACATATTTCCATAGAGAAAGACAATCTCAGAATGAGAAGACAACTTATGGTTAAGCCAAAGAAATGGTGTGAGGAATGGATAAATTAGGATATTGGGGTTAACACACATATACTAATACATATAAAAAATATAATCCCCAAAGACCTATGGAATACCAAGAGTGGTCTACTCAACACTCTGTAATAACCGACATGGAAAAGGACCCAAAGATCCATAGATATATGTATATGTGTAAATGAACAAGATTCTGTACACCTAGAACAAAAGACATTTTTCAATCAAATTTGCTCTGATAAAAACTACAACTTAAAGACACAAACAAGAATTAAGGAGGCTAAAACTTATCGGGGTTTGTCCTGGCACATTCCACTCTAATCTGCAACCTCAAAGCACA